>NW_027397072.1:81676894-81778907 GCF_003265705.2 Callorhinus ursinus
AGGGGAACCCTCCTACACTGTTGGTGGGAATGCAAGCTGGTGCAACCCCTCTGGAAAACAGTATGGAGGTTCCTCAAACAGTTGAAATTAGAGCTACCGTTCGATCCAGCAATTGCACTACTGGGTATTTACCACAAAGATACAAATGTAGGGACCCGAAGGGGTACGTGTACCCCAATGTTTATAGCAGCAATGTCCACAATAGCCAAACTGTGGAAAGAGCCAAGATGCCCATCGACAGATGAATGGATAAAGAAGATGTGGTATATATACACAATGGAATATTATGCAGCCATCAAAAGGAATGAGATCTTGCCATTTGCAACGACGTGGATGGAACTGGAGGGTGTTATGCTGAGTGAAATAAGTCAATCAGAGAAAGACATGTATCACATGACCTCACTGATATGAGGAATTCTTAATCTCAGGAAACAAACTGAGTGTTACTGGAGTGGTTGGGGGTGGGAGGGATGGGATGGCTGGGTGATAGACATTGGGGAGGGTATGTGCTACGGTGAGCGCTGTGAATTGTGCAAGACTGTTGAATCACAGATCTGTACTTCTGAAACAAATAACGCGACATATTTTAAGAAAAAAGAAAAAGAAGAAGATAGCAGGAGAGGAAGAATGAAGGGGAGTAAGTCAGAGGGGGAGACGAAGCAGGAGAGATGATGGATTCTGAAAAACAAACTGAGGGTTCTAGAGGGGAGGAGGGTAGGGGGATGGGTTAGCCTGGTGATGGGTATTAAAGAGGGCACATTCTGCATGGAGCCCTGGGTGTTATGAACAAACAATGAATCATGGAACACTACACCAAAACAAATGATGTAATATATGGTGATTAACATAACAATAAAAAATTTAAAAAAATGAACTATTATTCAGCAATAAATAAGCATGAACTACTTGAACCCGATAACAACATGGATGAACCTCAGAACCCTTATGCTAAGTAAAAGAAGGCAAGCACAAAAGATTACTGAATATTTGTTTTTACTTATATGAAGTTCTAGAGTAGGCAAGTGGAATCTATGGTGAAAGAAATCTGAGCAGTGATTTCCATCAGAGGGCGAAGAGGTGGGAGTGGTGGAAATTGCCCAAGGTGATATGGTAGCCAGCCTCCAAGATGGGCCTCGATGATTTCTCCCCGATATTCACAATGTTGTATAATTCTCTCTCACATGGTACCAGGCTTGGCCTGTAATAGAATAAAGCAAAAGTGAAGGCATGGTATGCGTCTTCTGAGATTAGGTTACAGACATCGTAGCTTCAGCCTTATATTCCTATTCTCTCTCTCTCGATCTTCCTCCTTCTCTCTCATTCTCTCCACTACTCTGCATCATGTCACGAACATCCCTATGCAGAGGCCAACGTGGTAAGGAGCCAAACCTTTTGCCAACAACTGAGTGAGCTTAGAAGTGCATCCTCCAGGTCCAGTCAAGTCCCCAGAGACTGTGGTCCTGGCGCCCCGCTTGACTGAAGCCTTGGGATAGAGGCTGAGCCAGAACCACCCAGTTAAGCCACCCCCAGACTCCTGACCCTCAGAAACCATGTGAGATAATAAAACAGAAAGCTTATTGTTTTACATTGCTAAGTTTTGGGGGATAACGGGTTATTTAGCAAGACGTAACTAGTACTGGTGGGCACAGGAGAGCTGTCGGGGGTAACAGAAGTGTTCTATAACTTGATCGAGGTGTCAGTTATACAGGTTTATGTATATGTTAAAAAAACCCATAGTGCTATACTGTGAATATCTGTGAATTTATGTAAATTGTAACTCAAGACAATATATTGTCTATATAAAAACATTTAGGTTTAAGAAGTTTCTTAAATATCCAACACTCAGGCACAGTCTTGGGAAGATGTGAACCTTTTGGCAGACACCAGAGACAACTGAGTAGTAGATACTATTGCTTCTCATGGCTTCCGCCATACTTTGTAATATCTGAGCAGACTCTTCAGGTCTCTCCTATGGCTGGCAGTTTGGGTGGTGAGAACGTCCCTGAGAATAGGTGCCCAATATGAAAGTATAATTCTCAAATTGTTAAAATCAGAATTCTCATGGGAGTAGGTAGTATCTGTCAAAGTTTAATTAATGGGGGAAACAACAGGACATTGGACTAATTCCATAAGTTTATGAGAAACTGGAATGTTGAGATAATATTGCTGAGTTGGTTACAAAATTGCTTAAACCATGTCTGTTATGTTATCTTATATGTCAGACAGGAACCAAAAACTCATCTGACTTATCAGTTTTCTGCAAACTAATCTCTAACTTTGCAGAGTTGCAAAATAGCTGAGCTCTAACCAATTTTGAGTCAAAATTATGGTTTTTTTGGTGTGAGAAAATGATGATTTCCAGACTGGCTTGTTAGAAAATGTCTTACTCTTTACTTTTTTTTTAACATTATTTTCAATATACCTTAAACACCAGTAAACCTTTTGTTGATTTTGGATTGAGGATCTCCAACTCATTTTTGTCTTTTGTCTTTGGTGTTCCTTAGAATGAATGTGTCGGGAAAACCAGTCGGCAGAGGGTGTGCAGGAAATAAGAGGAGGCCTCAAAGATGGTCCAGGGTATGGACTCTGAATGCCTGAGAAGTTGGTGGTGCAAAGTAGGAGGACATAGGAGAAAGATACTGTGTTGTTAGAATCAATAAGATTTGGCACCTGGTTGAACACGAAGGGCAAGGGAGAGAGTTCCATCGTGTTGAGCCAGGGGACCGGGAGCCCATTAATAAACACAGAAACCTTCTGCGCTTAGAGGCAGAAGGAGAGGGAGTGGAAGTTGGAAGGAGGGGTCAGTGAGGAAGGAGTAGAGCCAAGACAAAGTAGCAACTTGACTTGGGGCACCCTTATTTGATGGTTCAGAGTATGGTGTTGGAGTCCTATGGATAAGGGTTTACACTTACGTACACTGTGTACGCTTAAACAAGTTACATCATCTCTCCAAGCCTGTTTCCTCTCTTATAAAATGGGGGAAATAATAGCTCCTTCCCTGGGTTGTCCTGAAGATTAAAGTAAAAGAGAGTGTAACTATTCAGCGCAGTGCCTGCCACATAAGAGCAATGCAGGAATAACTTCATAGCCAGCACGTTCTCACGGAGTCCCGGGTGTCTAGCATAGAGGGGGAGAGCCAAAGGATGATGTGGCAAAGACAAATTCAAGAGACTGGAGACTGAGAAGAGCCCACTGGATTTTTGTACTTAGGGCATTGCAAACTTCAATGAGAACAGTTTTACGAGACAAGCAGGTGGGGGTAACCGGACTTCAGGGTTAAGCAGTGAGTGGGGTCTTGAATGTAGGGGTTATTTTATTATTATTATTTTTTTTTTGATGGAGTTGGGAATGCAAGCCTAGGGTGTAGATCAGGGAGTGGCAAGGCTGAGGAATGTTCTTTGTTCTAGCTTTTCTAAGAGCGGGGAAGACTAGGATATGCTTGTAGACGGAGAGGAAGAGCCTCGTGGAGGACACAAGGAATGACAGCGGGCAAAAGATTTTGGGGAGATGAAAACAGAGTGGGTTGAGAGAAATTTTTTTCCTCAGCACCAGGAGGGAAGAAGGAGAAAAATGGGAGAAAATAAAGGGAGCTTGAGTTGAAGAAAAATGCGGTGAAATATATATCTGTGTTATCGTCATAGAGAGGTGACAGGCTGGTCTGCAGAGACTGTGGAAGTGAGGTGTGCACTTGAGGGAGCTGGGAGCTGCATGGCGTGGGCCCACATCGGGGAGAATCTGATAGGGAGACCATTCAAGAATTGAGAAGCAGGTGTGGGGGCTGGGTAGGAAGGAAGGAGGGGTGACATGGCCTATGTGAACAGGAACGGACTGAGGACGGGGATGGTTAAGGTCAGGACAAAGAGCAGCCTAAGGAAGAGTGAGTAAGGCATATGGGAGGCTGGAAGGAGGCAGAGAAACTTCTAAGATCAAGTTTGAAGTCCAAGGATGATCAACTACAGATTGGTTCCAAGGTATGTCTCTGCTTAAGTGTGGTTGAGGCAGAGTGGAGGTGAACTTTGTTCAAAGTATAGGAACTTCCAGATGTGAAATAAAGCCACAGAAATGGAAGCAAGAGAAGTGGGGCAGCCAGCACCGGGGCTCACACCCTCTTAGTGTGGGGGTGTCCAGGCCGGAATCACCTTGTGGGAGTCCCGTCAAACGGTCAAGGTGGGGCCAATTTTGAAACCCAGTCTGTCCCCTGGCCTGTGTGCAGAACAGCTTCAGAAGGCCTGCTGGGGACAGGAAACTTTTGGCTCGTGTCAGGGAAGCAGGCTCCATTCTCCTGTGATTTAGCTTTGCTCAGTGAGAACTCTCTTGAAGGGTCTGGGATACCAAGTTGCTCTGCCAGGTGATACTCACCAGAAATAGAAGTCTCTTGTGATTAGAGCACCCAGAAACCCCAAACCCCTTGTAACTACCACTGCAGTGGGGGGGGGGGGGGAATGACTGTGTTTCCAATTAAGCAGTATGGGTGGAAAGGCTGGGAATTCCTGAAGAGAGGAAATTGGTTTGGCCTCAGAGTTCCTTTCCTGTTTGTTTGTTCAAATTGACATTTCAGTTTGAAAGTCTTAAACCTCCTGGGGTTATGATTTCTATTTGTTTCTGATGGGACTGTTTTCACCCTGGAAATAGAAGTATGGGACAGGCTTGAGGCAAGTTTGCAAAACAGAAGACTGCCAGGAATCTCTTTTTTACAGATAGTCCCAGGCAATTCTGGCTAATTATGTGTGGGAATCACAGTTGAGAAATACTGCTCTAGGTGCATATTCCAGCTAAAACTCCTCTCACCTATGTCATAGGCAAGGAAAGGAACCTGTACTGATTCATACTAGAATGTGAATGACTAATAGGAAATTATTGCATTCAGCCTCCTGTATCTCAGGATACAGTTACATCTCAGCAGAGACACACACTTAACTCAAAGGAATGACAGTGATGGTGGAGTGTCTTCCCAGGTCCTGTGAAATCACATCACATGGCAGAGGACTATAAAGATACATGCCCTCATGAAGAATGGAATATGTTCTATAAATGATGAATGAGTAAATATTCTCTTGATTGTAAAGAGTTTATATGGGTACAAGGCTTTTCTACCACACACATTCATAAAAAAAGAAAGAAAGAAAGAAAGAGAAAGAAAGAAAGAAAGGAAAGAAAGAAAGAAAGGAAAGAAAGGAAAGGAAGAAAGGAAAGGAAGAAAGGAAGAAAGGAAGAAAGAAAGAAAGAAAAAGAAAGGAAGAAAGGAGGAAAGGAAGAAAGAAAGAAAGAAAAAGAAAGGAAGAAAGGAGGAAAGGAAGGAAGGAAGGAAGGAAGGAAGAAAGGAAGAAAGAAAGAAAGAAAAAGAAAGGAAGAAAGGAGGAAAGGAAGGAAGGAAGGAAGGAAGGAAGGAAGGAAGGAAGGAAGGAAGGAAGAAAGAAAGAAAGAAAGAAAGAAAGAAAAAGAAAGAAAGAAAGAAAGAAAGAAAGAAAGAAAGAAAGAAAGAAAAAGAAAAAGAGAGAGAGAGAGAGAGAGAGAGAGAGAGAGAAAGAAAGAAAGAAAGAAAGAAAGAAAGAAGAAAGAAAGAAAGAAAGAAAGAAAGAAAGAAAGAAAGAAAAAGAAAGAAAGAAGAAAAGCAACATTCTTTGTGGATTTACAAGTCTTTTAACAAGCTTCTGGGCCAGATAATAGATCAATGAGATAGGAACCACACCTTATGACTGCATAACTCTGTCATTTTAGAGTGTTCTTCTTACTAAATGCCCCAGCAATTCTACTAGTACCCTGATTATCTTTATTTCCTAGATTAGGGTCAGAAAGCCTGCTTTGCTCTCAGTGGTAGAACTAGAACCCAAACCCTTGTCTTCTCATTTTAGCACCAAATCTTTCTGGCACTTCACAACGGTCCCTGACATCATAGCTGACCCTGTAGAACCTTCTTCAGACCTGTCCTCCAGCAGCATGGTCCACAGGCCGCCACTTAACCTGTCAGGTATCTTCTGTTTCCAGGAGATCATCAAATTCCCAGTGTTTGTAAATACTTAGCTAAATTTGTTGCAGATGTCTTGTTTCATGTTGAGAAAGAAGACTTTTGTTTCTGTTAGGAAAATATATCTCGATGGAGAGCAGTAACAGCAGTGTTCGGCATTAAAGAGGGTGAGGCTTGAACTTGAGTAAGAGAAACCAAGCAGCACAGCCAGTAGGTCTGGGAGTGGAGGGAAGGGTTACTAAAGATGTCGGAGAGAGGAAAAGAGGCACAGAGAAAGGGGTGTGGGAAGTAGGCAAAAGAGAAAGGAAGAGAGCCAGGAAAGAGGAATGATTTCTTTCAGGAAGGGGTGAGGAAGTATAACCTGCCCGATGGCAGGTGGAGGGTTTCTATGTGGATGACTCTTAACAGTTTAACTACTTCTTGGGGGAAGCAGTTACATGGGAGTGTGATATGGGAAATGCGATGTGCTACACCTTTGTAGCTGGCATAGATGCCATCAGCAAGAAGCACTTCTTGTCAAAAAACTTTCAAAACCCTCTTAGTAGTGTCCCTTGGAGAATATGTCACCAAAGCAGATCCCTGCAGTCTGAACATAAATAGTATCTACTTAGAGATATAGTGCGCGGAAACCTCCCCCAAAGTCAACAATGAAAGATTCATCACTGAGACTAGTAGCAATGCTTTATTTTTTATTTTTTTTTAAGTTTTTATTTAAATTCCGTTAGCTGCCATACAGTGTGATTTTAGTTTCAGGTGTACAATTTGGTGATTCAGCACTTCCTTACATCACCCCAGTGCTCATCCCAAGGGCCCTCCTTAATTCCCTTCCCCTAGCTCACCCATCACCCCACTCCCCTCCCCTCTGGAAACCACCAGTTTGTTCACTATAGTTAAGAAGGAACAAAGGGGCAGTGCCACGCTGTCAGGAGCAACCCCACTGGTAAATACTGGTGACATAGGTTTATCTTTGTAGTCTTAGTGATAGGAAGCATGTCCTTTAGAACTCTGTCAGCTGAGCTTTTTAAACTGCCTTTGAGGGCAGTGTTTTTTCCTTGGGCAAAAAAAACTATTCTGAAGTTGTTTTTGGTTTAAAACTAATATTCAGTTTATCAAAGCTAGAAATTTTTAAATATCTACTTTACTAAGGGGCGCCTGGGTGGCTCACTCTGTTAAGTGTCTGCCTTAGGCTCAGGTCATGATCCCAGAGTCCTGGGATCGAGCCCCACGTCAGGCTCCCTGCTCAGCGGAGAGCCTGCTTCCCCCATCCCTCTGCCTGCTGCTCTGCCTACTTGTGCTCTTTGTCTATATCTCTGTCAAATAAATACATAAAATCTTAAAAAAAATAAATAAAAATCTACTGTATTATGGGTGAAGTTCCTTTAAAAATCATATTATGCCATTTATGCATCTAACATTTTAACAAACTTTAACCCCAGGTTACTCCATTTACAGATTTAGTAAACTAAATATCTTCAAATATTTTCAAACTTCATTTATAAATTTAATGTATTTGATTATGTTTCTTTTCTTTGGCTAAGATCTTTCTAAGTATTTAATTCATTAATTCTTACATGTTTAAGTTCTCTCAGGGCTTCCAAAGATACATATAAACTTAAATATTCTGTATAAATAAGATTAGTGAGGATTCTACTTAAAATTGCAAGTCTAAGTCAATTACTCAATTACATTTTTTTTTTTTTAAGTAACCTCTATGTCCAACATGAAACTCAGGACCCAGAGATCAAGAAGTTTGTGCTCTACCAACTGAGCCAGCCAGGTGCTCCTTAATTATATCTTCTGAAATAGATTTAGAAGACTGTCATTCCAACAGGTTGATCTCTTAGGATTCAAAGTACACGATTTCAAACATGCTAATTCCTCAACACACAAAAGTCATGCTACGGTCACGATTCTCATTACATAGATGTGTACATCTCTTCCTCCGCAGGTCTAAGTACCAATGAGCCCAACCTGGGCCCTGCATTTGTAGTGCCTCAAAACTTTTAATGATTATTAAAAAGTGACCCAGTTATTTATGGATATACCTTTTTGGTTTGGTTTGGTTTTTAGGAACTTTAATTAAGCACTTTATTTTGTATTTCTTTTTTTTTTTTATGGATACACTTTATGGCTGTACCTTGGTATGTGGTCCCAAATCCAAGGTCATTCTATTGACAAATTGTATAAAAAATATGCAAAATAAATTGCATAGACTTCTCATTTCAGTTTGTGTGTTCAGATTTTGTTAATGAAGCCACTCGAATTGTATATAACGTCCTGAGTTAGAGAAGCCGTGACTGCTATGTAGCCATACTTAGTACTGCCAAAATGGTATTCACCTCTTAGGGTCACCATGCTCATGCCCAGAGCAAGCAAAATGAGGCAAGCAGCCTCCCTTGCAGAGGGATGTCTGGAGTGTAATAAGCCAAAAAAACATTTGAGGTTTCGCGGTGAGGATTAAACGAAGTTTAATCTGTAAAGGCACCTAGCCGGGATTCTGGTAAGTAGCAGGTGCTCCAAAAGCTAGTTGCAAAAAGAATGGCCTGAACAGAAATTGAAATAGAAAATTAGAGATTTTCAAGTAGTTCTAGTTCCCTGTTATGGTCATCTGCTTGATCTGTCCTTACCTTTACTCTTCGGGAAGAGACTGTAAACATTCCCAGGCAAGCTGTATTTCAAATCGTTAGTCACGATCAACATGGCTTAGTCACTCTGTATACGTGATGCCTTTCATGTCAGGATGGAAAAAGAGCTCAAAAATAGAGTGACTCTTGTCTCACATAACAGTGATCAGGTAGCCAGGTGCTCTGGGGCTCGAAGATGGATCCACTTCAGGAAGTCATTCAGAATCCTTGATTCCATCCAGCCGGCAGCCCAGTCATTCCCCAGGGTCCAGTCCTCATCCGCATTGAAGGAACTGAATCTCCACCGTGGCCCATCGAGAGGAGAATGTATACTCTTTCTGTTCAACTTGTGACATGGATACCAGATGCTTGTCATACAGAAGTTAGTCAAGAACCTTGGTATTCATTTTATTGATACTACAACACGTCTTTCGACAGAAATATTTAGTTTAAAATTTTATTCTGTTACTGTATAAGCCTCAGGATGAAGGCCTAGCTTGTAAAAACAGGAATTATCCTATATTTAGGCAAAACATGCTATCCGTGTGTTATAATTGGAGAGGACGTCAAGAAGTGATTTCTTCTTTAAGATAGCTCCCCCAAATTCATACGGATTTGAACACACAACATTAACTGTGTGTTCAATTCTCCCCATTTTTCTTATTGCTCCAGTGGAGGGAGTACATGTAGTTATTAACTTAACTTGTATAATCTGTGCTCCGAAGTAGTTAGTCTACAGTCGTTTGGGAATAATGTCTTTAGGATTGGAAAGGAAACGAACAGTTAAGTTTCTACTTTTACCAGACATTGTGCTAGCTTTTTTCACATTATCTTAGTACCAACAACTTGGTACTATCCCCTTTTTGCAGATAAGCATCTGTGACTTATATTAGAATTTAAGGGACTTCCTCCAGATTAGACAGGTAGAAGGTTCCTGGGTGGAGCAGTGGTCCTAGAGATAAAAGGAAGGTCAAAAGACACGTGTCGACTACTTTGAGTAAAGAGCTCGGGCCCAATGGCCTTATTGGGTCTGCCTTTGAATTGGTCACAAATTGGTTGTATATGGCCTTGGACACATCTTATCATATCAGCAGGCTTCGTTACAAAAGAGAAAGTTGGGTGTAGATATTCTTTAAATTATCTTTTGTTCAAGATTTCTACTCCATTTTCTCAACTTTGACTTCTACTGAGTATTTTGAGCACATGCTAAACTGATACAATCCATTTTACCAAGAAGATTATCTGATGACACTTTAGCTGAGTTTCTGAAAGTGAAATGTCTTTTTGGCAGCCTTTTTGAAACAGTGTTCAAAATCTCCTGTTTCATTTTTACAGTTGGCCTTTCAGTGTCAAGTGTAACAGGAGGCTGCTGAGACGCTCAGATGTTCTCTTACCTAATGTCACTCAGCCGATGAGGGAGCTTTGATGAAGGAAACACTAGGCTTCCTCTCTGATTTGGCCCTCTAACCCAACTATGGATCCTAGAGAGTTAACGCCTTTACTCTTAAGCTGAACATTAAAAAAATTCCTGATCTTTACCAGTTTAGTAGTAAAATGTTGGTACTGTAAAATCCTGGTACTGATCAGAACTCTGCACCCAATTCCAATATGTGTGTGTGTGTGTGTGTGTGTGTGTGTGTGTTGGGGTGCGGTTCCCACACCAACAAACAATTCTCAGATAGCGTCTGATCCCACAGGTTAAGGGTTCAGAACCATAAGACTGCCCCCACCCCCACCCACCCCCACTTCAAACACCAGTTGCAAATCCAGGTGTCTCCCCTGCTTCTGACAAACAGGCTGTAGATCAGAGGTTCTAATGATCCCCTCCTTGGGTTTGATTAATTTTCTAGAGTGGGTCACAGAACTCAGAGAAGCATTTTACTTACTAGATTACAGGTTCATCACAAAAGGATATAACACGGGGCATAGGGGGCAGGGCTAGTAGCGAGCTTCCACGCTCTATGAATGCACCACTGTCCCCAGATCTCCGTGTATTCACCAACCTGGAAGCTCTCTGAACTGCCTATTTTTGGGATTTTATGGAGGTTCTATTTCCAGCCCCTCTCCCCCCTCTCTGAAGGATTGGGAGAAGGTGGAACTGAAGATTCCAAGCTTCTAATCATGGCTTGATCTTTCTGGTGACCAGTTCTTATCCCGGAGTCTACCCCGAGCCGCCTCAGTAGAACCAAAGATGCTCCTACTGTTCTTCTCACATAGGAAATTACAAGGGTTTTAGGAGCTCTGTGCCCGAAACCAGGGGCAGAGACCAAAATGTGTACTTTCTGTTCTCTCACAGGTAGATAAAAAAAATGCAGTAATTCTTTAAATTGCATTTTTCATAGGATGGCTCAAAACATTTATATGCACTTATTTGACCATTTGCATTTTTCCTTTGTAAATTGTGGAGTTTTTTTTTTTAATTTTTTTAAATCATTTTTCTTACTGACTGGCAACATCTCTTAATGAATTAAATAGGAAATGAATCTTTTTTCTTCCAGTTTTCATTTGCCTTTTAATTTGTTTAAAGGTTTATGTATTTATTTAAATTGTAGATGAGAAACAGTTAACATTTTCATCCTGGGAGGCCTCAAATTTGGGGAGATACCATAATTCCCAAGGTTTTATTGACATATAAAATTTAAAATTTTATGTGATTATAACTATCTTTTCCGTGATGCTTTCTTGTGTATTTTATCATGGTTACCAGTCTAGATATGTCTCCATGAAGATAGGAAATGCCTGTTATTCCAGCTTATTCTTTTAATACTTAATAGTGACCTGAAATATAGAACATGCATAATAAAAGTTTCTCTAGTAGATAAATAGAAGGTGTGTGAGAAACAATTGTCCTATTTGCATATTGTCCCCTGAGTCACACTTCAGCATCGTTTGAATAGTTAGAGTCCATGTTCATCCTTGTCTTGGCCACAGTGGGCTTGGACAACCTGGAATGGAGGTGGTTGACCACTGGCAGTCGGGTATAAATTACACATGGAGACAGGAGAACAGAGTTTGTAAACTGGTTTTAAATGATTACAGGTTACTGGAGGAAGAATTTCCCCGTAAGAGACAATAAACCCCTTATGCCATTACTAAGGCATACATTATGCCATAATTTCCTTTTCTTGAGTCTTTACAATAGGGGATTTGTTGTCTAAATTTAGGCTAGGTGTCATTTTGCCTGGACTTAGAAGAAGGATGGGCTACTCTCTTATGTTTACTTGGGACATGCCCTTCTGTGGACCTTCTACATCTCAGAGCCAAAATTCAGAAATTTGCCAATGCCCTTTTCATTGAGAATATCATAAAAATGTGTGTGTGTGTGTGTGTGTGTGTGTGTGTGTGTGTGTGTGCCTGCACGCAGGAAACAGGAACCCTCCTGATATAAATAGGGGTATCTAGGGTTATCTTTTGCTTTAGCGTACGTGGTCTTGAATCACCTTTTAACTCATGTGATATCCTTGACCCACAGCTATATCCTTGACTTTTGAACAGCACAAACTTTTGGATTTGTATATATTCTAGGGTCTGCTTTTGCAGGAATAGAGGTGTATTTTCCCAGGGTGGAGACCAAAGTTGTTCATCATCACTCTTACGTAGACATAATATATAGAAATGTAATTTAAAAATTCACAAGTTAAAGTCAGAAACACATTTGCTATAATACAGTCCACAAATAATACATTTCACTGTAGGAAAGTAGAAATCCTGAAGGGGAGAAAGGAAAACGAAAATCATTTACACTCCTCATGCAGATAATCTTGGACAAGAGTTTAGAGTTACTTCTCATAGAGCTTTTTCTGTGTGTGCGTGTGTGCACATATGTACTCGCTGCAAGTGTGCATGTTATTACAAATTGAGGTCATAACTTATATTCCACTTGAAACCTTTTTTAGAGCTTTATTGAGATATAATCAACATACAGTAAATTACACATACTGAAATTGTACAATCTGATAAGCTTTGACGTATGCATAAACCTTTGAAACCATCATCACAGTCAGAATAATTAACATATTCTCTACACCCAGAAGTTTCCACAGGTCCTTTTAAAGTCCCTCCCTGCTGCCTCTCCCACCCCATCCCCAGGGATCCACTGATCTTTCCGTCCCCATAAATTAGCTCACGTTTTGTAGAATTTTATGAATGGAATCATACAGCATGTGCTCTTTTTCATCTAGCTTCTTTCATTTGGCACAATGATTCTGAAATTCATCCATGTTATTGCATGTATCAATATGTCATTTCTTATTATTCATTTAAAAATTTTTATTAAAATTATTTTATTATTTTCATTGTTCATAGTGGTGTCAATGCTCTCAATAATCCTGGTATTAGAAATTTATGTCTTCTTTCTTTTTTTTTTTTCACCCAATCAGTGTGGCTAGAAATTTATCAACTTTATTCATTTTCTCAGTGAACCAGCTTTTGGTTTCATTGATTTTTCTCCCTTGTTTTTCTGTGTTTTATTTCCTTGTTTTATGCATTGATTTATATTATTTCCTTCCTTCTGCTTGCTTTATGTTTCCTTTGCTCTTCTTTTTTCTAGTTTCTTTGGGTGGTAGCCAAGACTATTTATTGATTGGTGGACTTCATTCTTGTCTAATTTAGTGCTATCAAATTTCCTATAAGGACCACTGAGCTCCATTTCCCCAGTTTTGATATGTTGTGTTTTTGCTTCCACTCAGTCAAAATACTTTTGAGTTTTCCTTTTGATTTCTTTGACTTGTGGGTTATTTAGAAGTGTATTATTTAGTTTCCAAATATTTGAGGATTTTCTAGATACCTCTGTGGTATTGATTTCTGATTCAATTCCATTATTGTCAGATAATATACTTCCCTTGTATGCCTTGAACTTTTTCAGATTTACTGAGACTTGTTTTAGAGACCAGAATATGGACTCTCATAGTAAATTACCCATGTGACTTTGAGAAGAATAAATATTTTGCTGCTGTTGGGTGAGAGTTCTATAGATGTCAGTTAGGTCCAATTTGTTGACAGCGTTTTTCAAGTTTCCTATATGCTCACTGATGTTCTATTTATTCTATCAGTTACTGAAGTAAGGATACTGAAATCTCTGACTCTAATTCAGGATTTCTGTATTTCTTCTTGCAGCTTTATCAGTTTTTCTTTCATGTATTTTGAAGCTCTATCATTAAAAGTATAAATATCAAGGATTGTTGCTCTATTTTCTTGATAAGTTGACTCTTACACCTTTATGAAGTAAACGTCTTTATTTCCAGTAATATTTTTTTGCCCTAAAATCTACTTTGTCTGATATTAAGATTGTCACCCCAGTTTTATTTTCATTGGCATTAATATGGTATAGTATTGTATATCTTTTCTCTTCCTTTTACTTTCAGCCAATTTCTATTGCATTTAAAGTTGGATTTGTACAGGTAGTTTTTTGCCGGGCTTTCCTTTTTTAATCCAATCTGATAGTTTAACCCAATCTGATCCACATTTAAGGTGGATATTGAGATGGTTGGGTTTAAAACTCTCACCTGAGGTTGCCCGAGTGGCTCAGGCAGTTAGGTGTCCGACTCTTGGTTTTGGCTCACGTCATGATCTCAGGGTCATGAGATTGAGCCCCACATTGAGCCCCCCAGTGGGCTCCCCGCTCAGCACTGAATCTGCTTGAGATTCTTTCTCCCTCTCTCTCCCCCTCTGCTCTGCCCCTGCTCACGCATATATTCTCTCTCTCAAATAAATAAATAGATAATAAATAAATAAATAAATAAATAAATAAATAAATATCTTTAAAAAATTAAGTTCTCATCTTGCTTTTTGTTTTCTGTTTGAGCCAATTTCTCCTTTTTCTGACTTTTTTGGATTAATTTTTAAAGCTTTTTTGATAACAATTTTCCTCCTCTTTAAGCTCTTCACTGTTATTCTGTTGTTATTTTAGTGGTTTTTTTGAGAGCTTGTAGAATACATCTTTATTTTATTTTATTTATTTTTTTTGAGAGAGTGTGCATGAGTGCATGAGCAGGTGGAGAGGGTGGGCAGATGGAGAGGGAGAAAGAGATTCTCAAACAGACTCCACGCCTAGCATAGAGCCCAACAAGGGGCTCAGTCTCACAACCCTCAGATCATGACCTGAGCCGAAATCAAGAGTTGGTTGCTTAACTGACTGAGCCCCCAGGTGCCCCATGTACTCTACATCTTTAAATACAATCTACCTTCAGGTGGTATTTTACTAGTTTACTTACAGTATGAGGGATTTAGGGCAGTACACTTCCATTTCTCCTCTCTTGGCTTTTGTGCTATTGTTTTCATATATTTCACTTCTGCCTGTATTATAAACCCCACAAGACATTGTAATTCATTTTTATTTAAATGTCACATTACCTTTTAGGCGATCCTAATGGTAAGAAATAAAAATCTGTATCTTTACCCACATAGTTAACATTTTTGGTTAGCGTTCCTATGTGTAGATTCAGATTTTTATCTGGTATCATTTCTTTTTATGTGAAGGCCTTTCCACTGAAATATCTCACAGTACTGTTCTGTTATTGATGAGTTTTTTTTCAGCTGTTATATGTCTGAAAAAAATATTTCACATTCATTTTTGAACAATGTTTTTATTGGGTTGAAGGTTTCTAAGGTGACTTCTTCTTACAGTACTTTAGAGACTGGTCTAGTGTCTTCTTTCTTGCAGGAAATCTGATATAATCTTTATCTTTGTTGCTCTGTAGTAATATGTTTTTTCCCCCTCTGACTTTTTTTTAATTTTTTAAAAATTTTTTAAAAATTTTATTTTATTATGTTATGTTAGTCACCATACAATAGATCATTAGTTTTTGACGTAGTGATCCTCGCTTCATTGTTTTCCTGTAACACCCAGGGCTTCATGCAGTATGTGCCCTCCTGCATGGTTCTGGCACAAAAACAAACATATAGACAGTGGAACAGAATAGAGAGCCCAGATATGGACCCTCAACTCTATGGTCAAATAATCTTCAACAAAGCAGGAAAAAGTATGCAATGGAGAAAAGACAGTCTCTTCAATAAATGGTGCTGGGAAAATTGGAAAGCTATATACAGAAGAATGAAACGCGACCATTCTCTTATACCATACACAAAGATAAACTCAAAATGGGTGAAAGACCTCAATGTGAGACAGGAATCCATCAAAATCCTAGAGGAGAACAAAGGCAGTAACCCCTTTGACATCGGCCACAGCAACTTCTTTCAAGATTCATCTCCAAATGAAACAAAAGTAAAAATGAACTTTTGGGACTTCATCAAGATAAAAAGCTTCTGCACAGCAAAGGAAACAGTCAACAAAACAAAGAGGCAACCCACAGAATGGGAGAAGATATTTGCAAATGACACTACAGATGAAGGGCTGGTATCCAAGATCTATCAAGAACTTCTCAAACTCAACACCCAAAAGACAAATAATCAAGTCAAAAAAATGGGCAAAAGACATGAATAGACACTTCTCCAAAGAAGACATACAAATGGCTAACAGACACATGAAAAAATGTTCATCATCATTAGCCATCAGGGAAATTCAAATCAAAACCACACTGAGATACCACCTTACACCAGTTAGAATGGCAAAATGGACAGGGAAAGAAACAATGTTGGAGAGGTTGTGGAGAAAGGGGAACCCTCTTACCCTGTTGGTGGGAATGCAAGCTGGTGCAACCACTCTGGAAAACAGTATGGAGGTGCCTCAAAAAGTTTTTTTCCCCTCTGACTTTTAAGAGTTTCTCTTTATCACTGATTTTGAGTGATTTGATCCTGATATGCCCTGGGGTAGTTTTATATGTTTTTAATGTTTAAGTTTCACTGAGTTTCTTGGACTTAGGGTTTTTATAACTTTCATCAGATTTGGAACATTTGGGGCCATTATTTCTTCAAATTGCTTTTTTCCCCCTGTCCTCCTTCTTGCTCTTTTCCTTCAGACTTACATTATACTGATAATACATGAGTTGAAATTTTCCCACAACTCACTGATGCTCTATTTTTCCTGGTCTTTTTTCTTTCTGTGTTTCATTTTAGATAGTCTCTATTCCCACACGATATATTCTTTTCCGAAATATTTCATTTTTATCTGCAGGAGTTCTTTTTTGTTTTCATTTTTTTGTGTTTTCTTTTTTAATAACTGCCATGTCTCTGCTTAAAACAGCCTTCCATGTGGTTTTTGAAAACATATAGAATTCAGATATAATAGCTGTTTTCATGTCTTTTTCTACCGATTCTAACATCTGTTTCAGTTCTGGGTCAGTTTTCATGGACTCTATTTTATTTTCATCAGAGGTAGTTTTCCCCAGCTCCTTCATGTCTTGATATTTTTTGATTGGATGTCAGACCACATTAATTTTACTTCGCTGGGTACTAGATATTTTTGTGCTCCTATAACTGTCCTTTGGTTATGCTCCGGTGCACTGTTAAATTGCACAGAAACAAGTGGATCCTTTTGGGTCTTCAAGTTTTCTCGTGTAACCAGGGAAGTATTTAGTCTAAGGTTAATTTACATGACTGCTTAGACCAAACCTTTTTTAGTAGGCTGTTTGATGACTCATGAATTACATCATTTTCCATTCTGGATAGTAGGAAGAGGCACTATTCCTGGTTCTGTATGAGCTGTAATGATTATTCTCTGTAATCTTTTGGGTGTTTCCTTCCTTGGCTTCAGATAATTTCCTCACAAGTGTGAGCTGTTCAGTACCCCCTGAGTAACTGACGGGCCCCTCTGCAGATGTCTCTATGCAGTGCTCCCTAAACTCATTACCTTGGCCTTCCCAGACCCCCAGCTCCGACACTTCAACTTGGAGTGCACTGGGCCCCATTTCTTTCCCACTCCCATGCCACAGTCCAAAAACTGTCCAGGCGATCAGCCAGAGTGACCATGGGCCTCTTGTGCCTCTCGTCTCTCAGAGTCCGTCGCCATTCATTGCCTGAGGTCGGTATCTTGAGAGCTGTTGGCTCATGCATTTTGTCCAGTTCTTAGTTGTTTTAGGAAGGAAGATGAATCTAGTCTCTGTTACTCCATCCTGGCTGGAAATGGAAATCACAAGATCTGTTCTTTACACACTTCAAATATGTCACAAACATCTCCTGTTTCTTTAAATATCATTAGTCTACATAACTTTTTGATGACTGCAAAGTATTTTATTAGTTAGAAGTAGCAAAGATTATTCAGTCCATTAATGTGCATGGTTATTTCCCACTCTTACCCACCACATTGCCAGTGAGAAGCTCAATATTTTTGAACATCCATGATTTCCTGATATATATTAACAGAAAACAAATTGCCAAGTTGAAGAGGATTTTGATTTAAGTGTATATACTACCCTCTAGAAAGGTTGTGCCCGTTTGCACACCCAGCATCTCCCTTCCCTTTTTTGCCAGTATCAGATATTATAATTTCATAAAGCTTTTTATAAATTTGGTAAGTAAAAATGGTACTTTTATTGATTTTAGTTTGTATTTTTTATTACTTTTGAGGCCTAATATTTATAAGTAGCTTATTGAAAGGTTCTGTAACCTCTTTTTTATATTGCCTATTCCTATCCAATTAAAAAATTTAAGTTATGCTTTGTTATTGATTTATAGAATATATTTCTATAGAAAGTTTGTGTGTGTGTATAAACCATTTAAGCCATATGCAAATATATAAATATCAAATATTTCCCCAGGCTTTTGCTTGCTATTTGGAATATAGTCAAATGTAATGAAATTGATTTGACCTTTGCCATTATTGTTTCTGTCTTTATCATTTTGCTTTAGAAAGCCAAATATTACTCCTACCTCATAGCCAAGTCAATATTTTGTTCTATTTGTTGACAGCCTAAATTTCTTTTTTTACTTTAAAAAAAGTACTTTACTTTTTTACTTTACTTTTTTTAAAGGTTTACTTTAATTCATTTGGAACTTAATTTTTTCATCAATTGAACTTTATTTTTCCACTGATTATATTTTGTAATGCTTATATTAAAACATTTACATTGCTTAGGTAAATTTAAATACCTTGAACATTATTTATTTAAAACCTGTTCTTGCCCCCAGATTTGTTATACTGTTTTTTATCATCTTGTGATAAAATCTTCTGAATGTTTACATCTGCTTCTAGATTTTCTATTCATTCCATCAAGCAATTTGTCTCCTCCTGTGGCTGCTCCATATTATTTTAATATTGGAACTTTATTGGACAGCAGTAGGCCCATGAGAAAATATTTGGAAGGATAAATCATCCATTTCCTTACCCTTTTATTATTCTTTTATTATTTTTAACATTTGCCTGGGAAATGCTATTCATTTTTTCAAGTATTCCTGGAAAGTTGAGAAGTGCAGATATTGGGTATAGTGTAGGCTTCACTTTCCTGGTAACTGAGTTCAAATCCCAGGTCCCCAGCTGACCCAGCAAATTAATTCAATTCTTCATGGCCCAGTTTCCTTATCTAGAAAGTGGGGGTACCAATAGTCACTACTTAATAAGTTTATTATGACAATGATTGCTCATATGGTGGCTGGAACCAGTGCCTAGAACACATGAGAACTTAATAAAGTGTTAGTTTTGCTGTTTTTATTTATTCTCCAATTTAATTTTAGAATTATTTTGCCAAAGTCCAAATCACTCATTGTGTTTTTTATTGTTTTATATTGTTATGTTTTTATGATTTATTATTATTATCTCTTCTAAAAACATAACATGACTCTTCTTTTCCTTGTTTTTTTTTTGGTCTCTTCCATGTCTTTTTGTTGTGTGTGTGTATATATATCATGTTTATACATAATTATATATATCTTGCACAATTATATTCATACACAGACTGTTAGAAGTAGGGCTTAGAAATATATGGACACGTTAGAAATTATTATCTGAGAGTACTAGAGATAACATTCAGAAATACTCAAAACATCTTCTCTAAACAACACTTACATAGTCAGAAACACATGATTTAAGATGACTGTGGTGCCCTAGTATTCTGTTGTTTTGTGCTTCAGACATTAAGGGCAGTGCCCGTTAGATATTATGAGCTATGTATTATAAAATAGCAAGTACGTTGGCAAATAAATTGTTGTTTTTTTTTTTTTAAAAAACAAAAACAAAATATGTTATTGATGAAGGAAGCTGATTTTGGGAGAATTGGACTTGATCTCAGAAGGTGGCCTGTTATGAATATTTACAGGAGTGAAGAATTTCAGCAAATAAAGGCCATGTTTAAGCGTTTACCAGCCCCAGAGAGAAGCTTGCTTCGGGATTTCTAGCTTTAGGAGACGTAGGGTCATGAAGGAAAATGTTGACATGTATTTAGATAAGAGCAAAGAATGAGAAGATGACTACAGGTTGGCCTTCCTCTTAGGTTCTTGCAACATGAGAAGGTAAGAGAAGTAGCTGAGATGCCAGAAAACACACAGTGGAAATATGGAGGACGTGACCTACAGATTGGATTTTCCTCTTACACACTCACTGTGTTAGAAGCCAGAGCATTTGCTTGAGAGTCCAGGGAGCAAAGTCCACCACAAGAGAAGCAACACATCACGGTAAGAACATTTCTGATCTAGACAAACATGGTTTGCCCGAAGTCACAGAGCCCCTGTCCCCAAGACCAGGCTGTGGCTCCCACCCACAGCTCTCACTAGACCTTCCCTTTCCTATTGCAACTTGTGCTGTCTCTGGCTGTGCTTCTGGTAGCCACACATGGGTCATCTCACTGTCCTTAGAGACCTGTCCCCATGAGGCCTCTCAGATGCCATTGCTGACCAGTACAGACATGGTACAGACCCTAAACTTCAAGGAAACCACCATGCAATGCTGCTTGCTATGATAAAACAAGTTTGTTTCCTTCATGGGGCACCTGGGTGCTGCAGTGGGTTGTCTGACTCTTGGTTTTGGCTCAGGGCCTGATCTCAGGGTTGTGAGATCAAGCCCAGCTTTAGGCCTCATGCTCAGCGTGGAGTCTGCTTAGGATTCTCTCTTCTTCTTCCTCGCCACTCGCATGCACTCTATAAAATAAATATGTAAATCTTTAAAAAGTGAACTTGTTTCCTTCTGATAAGTGGGCAAAGATCTGTTTAATAAATAGATTGTTCATGTAGATACTTGATCTGATGAGACTAGCAGAGGAGTGCTTTGAAGAGCTGTGGAGCAGTTTCTCAGATAGGAAGTCCTGACAACCCAGAGAACAAAAGACCTATTAAGTAGGAGAAGAAGTTGAATTTTTGATACTTTGCAAGGGAAATACAACGCAAAAACCCATGGAGGTCAAGTCATTTTATGTTAGCAAGGACCGCGACTTCTATCTCCTCATTGACAGAACCACAAGGGAAATAGTTGTAGACACGTTATTATCAGCTAGTAGTTATCTACTGCTGTATAACAAATCTGGTAGCTTACACAATAAATCTTTAGTATCTCACACATTTTCTGAGGGTCGGAAATCTGAGAGTGCTTTAGCTGGGTGGTTCTACTTCAGGGTCTTTCATGAAGCTGCGGTCAACCTGTTGGCCAGAAGTTGTCTTCTCTCCCAAGGTCTGGCTGGGCCTGGAAGATTTCCCTCGAGCTCACTCATGTGACTTGTTGGCAAGAGGCTTTGTTGCCTCTCCACGTGCACCACTCCATGAGCTGGTCACTGCACGGCTTCTCTTAGAGTGAGTGATTCAACAGGGAACCCTAACCTACTCTTGGAAGTGGCAAGTGCTCACTTGTTCCATATCTTCTTGGCCACATGGACTTGCCTGGTACAGTGAGGGCAAGGACTACAGAAGGGAGGCAGACACCCCTGGGGGCAATCTTGGAGGCTGGCTGCCACACCTACTGAAGGTGCTTTTTCTTGGGACCTCACAATTTCTAGCTACCCAATTGCTCATTCTTTTGTTTACACTACTCAAGTCTGACAGGGAACACATGAACCTCGTTAAAATGTGGAACAGTCTAAATATATTTTATAGAAGTTGCTGTAGATTATATTAGGATAAGTGGGAGTCAATTATTAAGGGTAATTGCTTCAATAAAATCATGAACAGCCAATTAAAGTCCTGAAGATAGAAAAATTTTTACCTATATATCCAATCATAAAAGATCTGAAAGAACTTACTATAGGGTGACTATGAAGTAAGGTTGAATTTTTATTCCCTCTTAAATACGATGAGAACAGGGACTCAAGGTGAAGAATGGGGTAGAGACACACAGGCTAGTTTAATGAAGAAGTAAAGTTTCCAGTTATATGTTCAATTTGATTTGAGTTTTCTGAGTTAAAACACTGCTCCTACAGTTTTCTGGGGTTTTTTTTTCCATAGATGCTGAGATTATTTTATAAGTTATTCAGATTTTGTATTTATAAGGCTTCCCTAGTTTTCAAGTAATTATCTACTCTTTGGGAGAATAAAGCAGCAAGGCTTACCAGTCAATGTGTTCAGTGGGTTGTAGCAAACAGATAAGAGGTGAGAAGGTGCTAGAAGGGGGAAAAAGTGATCATCAGGAGGGAAAGGTGGAACAAAGGTGGATGTGATAGAAATGAATTGGCAAGTTATAGTTTCAGCTTCTTTCTAAAAGGGATTGCAGCCTTTTTTAGCTGCCTAGCACCTTGGTGAATTTGGGGTGCGCTCATAGGAGGGCAGGCACTGGGAAGAAGTGAAAGGCTTCTGAGCCCCTCTGGGAGAGAAGGGGTAGTGATGGGGCGATGAAGGAAAGAGCACCCGCAGATGGTAGGAGGCCATGAAATCTGCCATGGTGCACAAGTCTTTGCTTGGTGCCCCACATTTTAGAACTGTTTGGTGTAAATGGATTTCTTGTGTACACACTGGAAAAGGAACTGAATTCTAGGCTGCTGCCGAGCAGAGCAGAGATGGGACTCCTGGGGACAGCTGCCGGGGACAAGGGGGGACCTTGACATAATGAGCCCAGGAATTAGTGGACATCATAGGGAGGACCTGGGTTGTCATTTGGTTGTGAAATTGGCCGTGAGTCTGAGCCAGTTATTCCCAGTTCTCCAAGGTGCAAGGAAGACCAACTAACCTCTCAGTTTGGGCAGTTTGGTGAGATTTTTGACATTTGATGTTTTGGGTTTGGGTGCAGAGCTAAGATGTCCTCTCCACGTGGACAAAACTCACACGTAAACACACAAACAAGCACCTGTATACATGCGCACGCGCGCGCGCACACACACACACACACACACGCACGCACGCACACACTCCCCAGACACATTTCTGCTGTTCCAACACTGCCAATCTTTTGTTCTCATTTCAGATGAATGAGTTCAACCAATTTTGATCTTTCCTTTCATGTCATTGAATGGCGAGTTGCCACAGTATGTTGCTCTGCTTTCTCATAGAGAAGCATCACATTCTGTTGGTTCTGGGGTGCTTTTGTTTAGGAGAGTCACCTCCAAGGAGTCCAGTCATTTCTAGTGGGAAAATCATACTTGAAGTGCACCATCTTCAGGCCTGGGAAGAAACTCTTGAGGGGTGGGCTCTCGTCTCTCACACAGTCCAGTAGTCTTTCCCTGCCAGCTGGGTGCATCAGCAGGCATCTCTGAATTCCACATTTTTCAGAGCTCTTGCAGATAGAGAGATGGTTAAAGAGAAATTTCCTGAAGCTGCCCATGGCTATGAGGCGCCTCTCTGTTCCTTCAAATAAACCTGATAGACTGCGAGAGGCATTGGCCTCGCTGAACTTCAAATCGTTTAAACTGTTGATGGAAACACTGAAAGTACCATTACTCATTCTGATAACATTAAAGTATGTAAGTAACAATCCTGAGAGACTCTTTGAAAGATAAATTCCACAGCAGAGTTGGCCCGAGTTTCTAAACACTGCTGTCTCAACACTCCTATGATGGTAAAGTATATCAAAAGATCTAGAGTTAGAGGAGACCAGTAGCTCAACCAAGCCAGAAAGATTTTTAGAATTCCACTCTTGAATAAAGACGACTCAATAGTCTCCCAATAACCTACCCTGTTTTTAAAATATATCCAGATTGTTGTGAATTTCTTTCTAATTTAAACTAAAAACTTTTAGATATGTAAAATGCTACATCCCCCCCCACACACACACACATCTTATTTTTTCTTTATAAAGTTTAAATTCCTTGAGGTCTGGAATGAGTCTTAGAGTTCTCTCACATGTTTCACAGTGCCTGTTAAGATGTTGGGTGCAGCCATGAGTACTGTTTGGTTTCTTTTTTCTTTTTTTAAAGATTTTATTTATTTATTTGACAGAGACAGAGATAGGGAGAGCAGGACACAAGCAGGGGGAGTGGAAGAGGGAGAAGCAGGCTTCCTGCTGAGCAGGGAGCCCGATGCGGGGCTCGATCCTGGGACCATGTCCTGAGCCGAAGGCAGACGCTTAATGACTGAGCCACCCAGGCGCCCCTACTGTTTGGTTTCTTGTTTGAGCATATTTTCCCCAGGTCTCTAGCAGCGGACAAGAGATGATAGATGACCTCATGTAAAAACATGTTCCATAAAAAGATGATGTAATGTGTAATTAGATTCCACTGTCAGTTTTTCATCTTTTATGTATAGTGGCCATAGGTAAGGAGAGGAGGTAATTTGACTTCCTTGTTGAGACTGGGTTCTTGAAGCAACTATGAAAAAAAGTATTTTGGGGGAGTGTTGCATGCATATGTGTGTATATGTGTGTATGTGTGCACATGCATGTGTTTGGTATAATTGTGATGGGCAGAATAGGTTGAGTATATGATAGGGCAGAAAACCATCGGTAGCCATTAATATGGCTGACCCCTTATACAGATTATTCATTTAGTATTGATAACAATACCCTTTGCACAAAGATGTAGAGAGATTAAGGAATTTGCCCAAGGTCACACTGTTGGTAAGGGGAAAACCAGGATGCATCTAAAGCTCATGGTCTCTCTGCTATAACAGAGAATTCTTTAGCAGATGGTACGTCCTGATTGTTTGAAAGTCACCAACACTTTGAACCAAAAATCATATAAGTGATTAATGCTGGTTCATCCAGAGCTCTAATGATTGTAATATGTGTTCACGGATCTGTATTACCGCCATCCAAGGCTAGCTATCCGGTGGCACATGGAAAAAGCTCAGTTGCGGAGGCTTTGGACCCTGGCTTTTCCTGGTACTGCCTGTTGCCTTGGGTAAGGGAATCATCAGCGTCTCTGAGCCTCCGATAAGGCTCTGAGGAGTGCTTGGGATTGCATGTGCCAAATCCCTGCCCATGGAGCCTGGCTCCCACTTATGTGCCAGATACATATTAGGATTTTCAAACCATTCACACTGAGGAACCAGCAGTAACACTTGCTGCAGGAACGTGCACAGTTGCTTTAGGAGCTGGAGCTTCCAGGAAGTTACAGCTGCCAACTCACCCTCAGGGCACTGAAAGACCTGCCACCTGCAAGCAGTCAGGGAGGTTTTGCTGAGAAAGTCACCCACAAGGGAAGAAGAGTCTACTTAAGTTGAAATGTAACCATTTAGGGAGATGATGTGAACATTGGGAGGGGAGCATCATCAGAGATCTTTGAAATAGACAATGTGGTGAAAACTGTAGTCGGCGTCTGTTAACAGCACTGTTCATGAGTTTAGCTTATCAGGAACCTGGTTCCTGTGTCCTCACTGATAAAGAAAATCAGAGGCTTTTTAAAGAAACAGTGGCTTTTGTGTCTAGCAGAGACCTATTAAACAAATTGGTGTTCAGAGTTCAACTCTGTTGGTAGAAAGTGGGGGAAGAAAGAGCTTAAGTATGACTCGCTGATGGTAAGTGTCCTCGGGTTATTTTTTAAATACTTTTATCTCAAAGGGAATGACATTTTAAGGCAGAAAATTAGGTTAAAAAGAATAATTGCTAGCCATCTTTTTTTGTTGTTTATGGAAAAATAGTATTACCCATGGGAAAATCCAGTTAGAGATTGATGGAGTCTTTGGTAGTCTTGTTTGTATAATATGGAAATTTGGCCTCATCTGTTGGAAAGTTCTGGGAGAGGGTGGGAAAGCAAAGGGGCCTTGCTGTGGACACAGAGAGCGTGCATATTCCAGCTATTCTTTCTGGAGTCCCTGAAAATCCCAATGTGTTGGGGGAAAGAACTCAGAAAGTAAGGAGCTTCAGGGCAGTGGGGGTGAGGGAGAGGCGCGTGGTGTGGGAGAAGAAGTCAGCCATCAGGGAGAAGGAAACACAGGATGGAAAACAAGTGGAGGGTTTAAGGAGGAGGGCTGGGGTGAATAATTGATTTCAGTTCACATTTGTCATTGGTGCCTGCTCTGAGGCTCTTCTTGATGGCTCCATTCTCTTTCTCACTGAAGGCTGCCCGACCAAGGGTGTTGATCAAAACATGGCAGAGCTGGCCCCCAGAGCCTTACCCACTGAGCATCAGCATTTCCTAATAATTTCCTCCAGGAGCAGAGACATGGGAGGTGTGCTTCTCCATGGCTGCAACGGTTCTCTTACCAGCTCCTGAGGCCAAAATGTCCGTGTGTCGTTGTCCCCCGAATATCAGTATGAACATTGCTATCCCATTTCTGCTGTTCTCTGTAGAGAATTTGAGTCAGAAAGCCCTGGGGTTGTGCAGAATTGCATCTAATCCCTGCTCTTGCCCTTAGGTGATGCTTGACTCTAGGCAATTCATCTAACTGCTTTCATTTTTGTATTCCTTACTCACAAAACCAGCATGTTAACCCTAATGCCAAACTCCAAGGGTGGTTTCTAAAGATGAAATGAATGCAGAGTATTTAGTTCAGTACCTCGCTGACAGTAAATGCTGAGTAATGTCAGTTCTCAGTGTTGTCATTATGTTTTTCCTTTCTGGCTCTGGGAACTCTTATGTCTGTGCCCTGCAGACTGGCTGTCGGGATGCTGATTTGGACTTTACAGAATCCCCATCAAGTCATCAGGTTCTCTGTGTTCTCAAACTGGTTGTTTCGATGAGGCGATTGGTCCCAAAGTATTTTCCTAACTGGCGCCTCTACTCTTGGAGACATGGGCCAAGAGCTCAAGCGGGTCTGAGTGTCTGGTTTTCAGATATCTGCTTCTCCAGGAAGGGAGCTCTTCATCTATGTCCTTCCAAATACTCATCCTGGGATTGGGAGGGTCTTTCTTTCTCTGCTCACCCCTGCAGACTTCTCAGTTTTCTGTGAATGCAGAGATGGACAACTGCAAAGGAGAGAGTCTGCAAAGTTTTGGGTGACATTGGGATCCAAGAGCAAACGCACTGCTGTGAGTAGGCCCAAGGTGGGAGTCTACCAGCAAGGAGTGAGGCTGAAACGGTGTGAGTGTAGCGGACGTGTGTGCACACGCATGTCATAGGGTCCTCGTTCAAGGTGAAGGGGAAGGTCCCTCTGGTCTGGAACAAAACTCTGACAGCAACCAAGTCCAGTTTCCAGAAAGAAAAAGGGAAAAGGGCCAGCCAGGTTATTTGGATTCTAAACAGGGGCCTTTAAATTTGTTTTTAAATTTTATTGTGGTAAAAATTCTTAATATGAGACCTACCGTTTTAACAAATTTGTAAGTGTGCCGACATTGTTAACTAAATGTTAACTAAAAGCACAGTACTGTAGAGCAGATCTCTAGAAATTATTCATCTTGCTTAACTGAAACCTTATGCTCGTTGGTTACCAACCCCCACCTTTTTCCCTCCCCTAAGCTCCAGGAAGCCACCATTCACTCTTTGATTCTATGTATTTGACTTTGCATCAGTGGAATCACGTAATATTTGTTCTTCTGTGACTGGTTTATTTCACTTAGCATAATGTCCTCAAGGTTCGGGCTGAATATCATTCCATGGTATGTATGTGCTTCACTTTCTTTACCCATTTAACTCCCCATGGACTTACATTGTTTCCACACCCTGGCTATTGTGAAGAGTGCTGCAGTGAACGTGGGAGGGCTAATATCTCTTTGAGATCCTGATGAATACTCAGAAGTGGGATTGCTGGATCACTCGTTCTATTTTCTGTTTTTAACTTGTTCAGGAACCTTCATGCTATCCTTAGCAACTGTCCCATTTTGCATTCCCTCCAGCAGCGTACAGGGTTCCAATTTCTCCACGTGCATACCAACGTTTATCTTTTGTTTCTTTGATAATAGCCACCCTGGCAGGTGCGAGGTGCTATCTCATTGTCGTTTGGGTTTACACTTCCTGGATGGTTAGCAATGTTGAGCATCTTTTCGTGTACCTGTTGGCCATCTGTGTGTCTTCTGGGGATAAATGTCTATTCAAGCCATTAGCCTATGCTTTAATTGGGTTGTTCTTTCTTTGCTATTGAATTGTAAGAGCTCCTTATGTATTGTAGAAATCAATTCCTTATGAGACATATAGTGTGCAAATGTTTTCCTCTATCCCATAGATTGTCATTTCTCTTGGTTGGTCATTTCCTTTGTTAATGGAGACATTTTTAGTTCAATGTAGTTCCTCTATTTTTCTCTTGATTTTTGTCTATTTTACTATGCTTTTGGTGTCTTATCCATGAAATCATTGCCAAGACCAATGTCATGAAGCTTTTCCCCTATATTTTCTTTTAGGAGTTTTGCTGAAAACTGGGTGCAGACTCAGGAGAGACTGGAGATGTGGGGTGATGAAAGGGAGCTGGGTCATGGTTGGGGAGGCTCCAGCCTGTGTGGGACACAATTGTCTTTAGTTCACTTGTAATAACATAGCAGAAGCAGCAACAATAATTATATACTGAGGGTGGGCTCTGGGCCAGCACCTAAGCCACGTGCTCTTCATCTACCATATATCCTGTTGTCCTTATGATAATTCTGTGAAGTAGGGGTGACCCAGCTCTGGCTGATTCAAATCCTGTGCATTCAACTCCTATGCCATGCCAATGCTGGTGAGAGCTTGGGCTCACTCTAGCAAGACTGCATATGAGCACAAAAAGGGTTGGGTTGAGTCTGTGGGGTTGGCTCTGGAGCCCTGTGTGGCTGAGCTCCAGGCGAAAGGGGACAGTGCCCCGATGGAAAAACAGAATAAAGATGGTGTCCTCTACAGGGTAACTGAGATCTAAACAAGACCTTATAACTTATTCCCTGGGTGGATGGTTAACTTTGAATTTCAACAAGCACAGACCCTATCCAAGGCCACTTATGACAACTTCCTTCAATGTGACTGAAGTGTGGGGGTTAGGTGCCCATTTGAGCCCACTGTAAGCTGGCAATCAGGACTTCTGTCCATGTCCCTCTCAGAAGCCTTGTGGTCAAGGTGCTGAAGGGACTGGGGATGAGCCACGGTGTACTGGAGTGTCCACACTCTTGGCCTCACTCGCCCAACTGAGGATCCCAGGACGGAGGCTTATCCCCGAGGAAAGGGAACGGGATGACGTGTATGGATCTGAGGTTGTTGGTCCCTCTCCCTGCTCCTCACACTTCTGGCCCACTCCCAGGACCAAATAGCGCTTTCTAAAGTCTTCTTCACCCCAAGTCCTTAGTTGGCCAGAAAACATCAGCCACTATCTGCTGGAAGCTTGGTTTACTATACACTGGTATATGAAGGCTTCAATTCACCATCTGAGCAGTAACCTTAAATGCTAAAAAACATCAGTCTCTTGACTCCTGCATTTAGGGGGGGGACAAGTTTCCTTGGGTTTTACTACTCCGTAGGAATGATAAGCAGAGAAGTAAAAACAAAGCGTTCAGTTGTGAATTCCCTCATCTTTTTTCTCTCCTTGTGCAGGACTCTGATAGATTCTGGCCTGGAATGTTGCAAAGTGCCTTATCTTCATTTTCATTTATTTTTTTGGCGGGGGGCATTGTTTCCGGGAAATTTAAGCATGTCACACCCAACAAGTCTCTGTTAGATCACTGCTGACATAAATACCAACTTTTAAAAGACATCAGGGAAATTACTTTTCAAAAGGTAAAACAAAAAAAATTAAGGTTTTCAAAAAGTGATCAACATTAAGCTTTATATAATGAAGACATTTTAAAGTAAATCATGGTGACCAAGCAAATGATCTTAGAATGACTTTGCCTCCTCTGTCGTTAAGGAGTATTTTGAACAAATCAGAGGTTGAATTCAAACCTGACTCCTTTTGGCTTTTTTTCTTTCGCTGTCCTTTAGTATATGTGTGTTCCCACTTTGATTCTCCCTTTCTTCAATCTGTTAGTGATGGTTTGTGCCCCTGGCTTCTGAGCCAAATGCAGAGCTACTTCACCTACCTCCTATTTCTCCTTCTACCTTTATAATGAAAACATCCTTAAATATGGGATTCAATTCAGTAACAATCTATTTGGAGAGTAAATTAATCTTCATGCTTGCCTAACAATGTTTGTTCATTTGTTCATTCAAAAGCTATTTATTGAGGACCTGTAATAGGATACATAAGGGAACAAAATAGAAAAAAATATATATGTGATGCATAAGTCAAGGATTTTGTGTGTGAGAAGGTTATAAAAGTCATGGAAAAAAATAGAGCAGAATAGGGAGACTGGGAGTGTAGGGTTAGTTGAGGAGGAGGTAGACCCCATTAAGGAGAAAGTGAGGGAATGACCTGGACAGATGCCTGGTGGGAGGGAATCTCAGATAGAGGAGCCAGCTAGTGCAAATGCTCAGAGGTGGTGGCAGGTGTGGGGTGTTCAAGGAAGAGGGAGGAGAAAGGTGTGCATGGAGTGGAACGAGGGTAGGGAGCACGGAAGAACCTGAATCAGAGAGGTGTGAAGGGTGGCAGACCACGGAAGGGCCTTCTTGTCCATTACAAAGAATTTGGCTTTCATTGGATAAAAGGGAAGGCTTGAGGAGAAGGGTGATCGACAGGATCATGATGGTTTCTGTTCCAAACAGATTATAAGAGGCAAGGGAAGGACCAAAGAGACTAATTTGGAGGCAAATGCAGTCATCCAGGCAAGAGATGGAGGGGCCCTGGACCACCGGTGAGGGCTGTGACCAGGGGGCACGTGCTTGGGCCCTGAATATACCTGCAAAGTAGATTCAGCGGGACTTGCTGATAGATTAGAGGGAATGTGTTGGAGAAAAATAAGCATAAGGACACCTCCAGGGATTCTTATTTATGCAGCCGTAAAGACGGAGTTACCATCAACCAGGATGTTAAAGGCTATTAGAACAGGTTTTCAGAGAACAGCAGGAATTCAGCCTTGACAGGTTGATTTTGAGAGACCTAGGACATGGTGGAGGTGTCAAGTCTGCAGGTGACTACTTGAGTCTGAAGTTCAGGGGACAAGTCAGCACAGCAGGTTTACCAGTGTGTAATCAGTGAGTAGGTGATGTTTAAAACCAGGAAACTGCTGGGGGAGGTCACCGAGAGGATGTGACAGTTGGTTGCCCCTCAAGCTGGGAGTCAGAGGCTCCTCCCCTCCTCCCCCAACCTTGGAATGTGGGTCCCGCTTGCTTTCTCCACTCCCAGAGTCTGTTCCCAGGGCATCCACTTGAGAGAGCAATGTGGTGCTGAGACCATCTGGAGGGTATACATTCCTGAACCCAGTTAAGTCCTCTATACAAACTTCTAAGATTTGGCGGGCAGGTGCAGAGGTCTATTCGTCTTGCTGTTACCTCGCAAGTAAGTTCCTTTGCTCATTAAGACTGCCACCTACCTATCCAGGGTGGCCTGCCTCTTTCTTCAGCCTCTCTCTGCATACCCCCCCACCCCACCCCATGTATGGGAACCAGTTTCAGATGATGCCTGGGAAGCGCCCGAGGAGTTTGGGAACCAACAAAAACTGGATGACATCACATCAGGGATGAGTGAAGGTAGAGAAGAAAGGAGCTCCAAGGACTAAACCATGAAGTAAAGGGAGAGGGGAGGCATGAAAGAGCAGCCAGTGGGGGTCCTGCAAGAAGATGCAGGAGAAGTCGCTCACCTGTGACCGAGACACCTTCAAGGGAAGGTGAAGGCGGAGGACTGACCCTGGCTTTAGCAAGGACATGGGGGTAATCAGTGACAATGACAATAGCATAATGCCATTATGATCTTGTCGATTTATTAACAAATTGAAATTTAAAGAAACAAATAATGCAGTGTTCCCAAAGTGGATTCAGATTCCATCAAGTTATTTACAAAACAATCAAGCAAACAATCCAAACAAGAAAAAGAAACAGAGAGAGAGGATGATAAATTAACAATTTATTTTAACTTATGCTGAATTCTCAACACTCCTCCAGTATTTTACACAGAGAGATCCAAATTTATCTTTTAGGGAAAAGTGAATACTTCTCTGCAGGGAAGTTTCATGGTGAAAATAAGAAGTTGCTCTTTTGTGCCCTCCTGGTCTGTCTCCTTTCGCTCTTGAAGATCTCATTTAGTCTCCCGGGCTTAATTTCATCTATACACTGGTATCTCCCAAATTTTTTCCTTAGCCTGAATGTGTTTCCTGAACGTCAGGAGCAAGGACCCCCCCTGTTGACTTGCCATCTTCAGTAGTACGTCTAATAGGTATGTCAAGCTGAATATGTCCCCCACCGAGCCAATCTTATTCCAAAATCTGTTCCACCTGCAGTCTCCCCATCTCAGTGTCTAGTAACCCCTTTGTCCAGTTGCTCAGGTCAAACCCTGGAGTCACCTTTGGCTGCTCTCTTTCTCTCACGTCCCAGATCCTATCCATCAAAAAATCCTATTAGCTGTACGTCAAGGTATATCCAAACTCCAGCCTTCTCTCACCACCTACGCTGCCATCTGCCTTTTGCCTGGAGGACAACAGAGCCTTCTGATCTGTTCTTCTCCTTCACCCCTAGTCCTCCTTAAGGACATTTTCAGCTCCCATGCCATTCCTTGGCTTGAAATCCTCCAACACTTTCCTTCTCACTGAGTATAAATCCAAGGGCTCAAGATGACTCATGGAACTTTGCAGGCGTGGATCGTCAGACCTCCAAACTGCTCTTACTTTTCTGCCATTTTTTCCTCCACTCGAGCACATGGCTCCCTGCTTCTCCTCTGACCCACCAGGCCCGCTCCACTCCGGCGCATCCACATGGCCTGCCCCTTCTGCCCAGGCTCTGCTTCGGCAGTGTATCCAATGTCCCCTTCCTGGTTGGCCTTCCCAGGCCCCCCTACTTAAAATTCCATGTCTCCACCTCTCTTTCCCTCCCTCGTCTGTTTTCTTTTTCTATTTGTAATACCATCTAAAATCGGTTATAAATATTTTTTACTTCTCTATATTGTTTATGGTCTTTCTTCTCTGCCAGGAGGTAAATTCCATGTGGGCCGATATTTTCACCTGTCACTGTTTTGCTTGGTGCACTGCTGTACCCCCAGGATCTGAAACAGCGATAGACATCTGAGAGAGGCCCTCACAGGGGTCTGGGTTCAACATTTTGTGCTTCCAAGCCCTATTGATGCAGAATTGGTATGCAGGTCCATGCTAGTTATTAAAACACTGAAATACTTCCTTACTGATGAGTAAGGAAGTACCCCTCCCCACAACCACAATACCTTCCACTGTACTCCCCTGGGACCTCCCCATGATCCAGAAAGCACAGGGTTAAGCCCAGCTCCTTTGCAGTGGCCAGTGTCCTTGTCACTGGTCAGTGCCAATGTGATGTTGTTTCTGTCAGATATTTCAAGCACTACCCAAGAAATGACCAATGAGCTTAGCTGGTTGCTCATAATCTTAGATAAAAAATTGGAAATAAATTCAGGGAAGAAATTTACCTAAAAGTTTTTTTTTTTTTTTTTTTTTTTTTTTTTTTTTTTTTTTGCGGGGGGCGGGGGGAAGGACAGACCACAGAGTTTGTTCCAGATAACTTATTCCTGGAATCATTCTCCTCCCTCCCACAAAAAAATTAATAGTTTTCTCTACAGATCATTTATTTGGGGAAGTTTGATGACAAAACACTGGCAAGACCTCCAGTGGAGATTTCTCACAGTATCCCAGAAATGAAGCTGGGTCTCTTGACTTCAGTAGAGTGCTTCTTCTATTACATATGTTGGAAAATAAGACTTTATTTTATTTTATTGTTTTACTGGGAAATAACTAACTCAATTGAAACCACAGATCTTAAATGTCGAATGTGATTTAATGATTATATTCACTTAAGTAATTACCATCCCAAACACCATAGAAAACATTTCTTCTTCCCAGAAAGTTCCTACCCACCCTTTTCCCACCAAATTCCCACAATTTCAAACACATCCTTTCTGATTCCCAGCAAGAGATAATTAGCTTGCCATTGAGCTTTATAGAAGTGCAACATGTGATATATATTCTTCATGTTTAAGCATAATTTGGGGGGGGATGGGCAGTGCTTTATTATTTTTTATTTTGCAACAAACTCAAACTTACTGGATGTGATCTTTTCAAGATTCATCATGGTATTATATCAGTAGTTCCTTTTTTTTAAATGCCTTTTCTTTATCCATTCTCCTGCTGATAGATGTTTGAATTGTTTCCTGTTTCTGATACATGAGTATGGCATTCATAAACATTCTTTCACAAGTGTTTTGTGGACATGTGCTTTTAATTCTCTTGGGGCAATACTGAAAGTGGAATTGTGAAGTCGCAGAGTAGATGTTCCTTAACTTTTGGTTTTGTTTATCGACTCACCAAGATGTACATGCAATCAAGTGCACACATTTTAGGTGTAAAGTTCAGTAAGCTGTGACAAATGCGTACCGTATGAAACCATCATCTTAAATTCAGATATCATCCCATCAATTTCTCTTATTTCTCTCAAATTCTCTTCCTTTACGGTTCATTGACTCCCACAAACTCCCTCCCATTACCTTTGCAGTTTTAGAACATTATAGAAATGGAATCATACAGTGTGTACTCTTTTACACCTGGCTTTTTTCATGCAGCCCAGTGTTTCTGAAATCCATTCATATTGTGTCCTTCCTTTATTTATTGTGAGTAGCATTCCATCATGTCCATTCACGTGTTGCTGGTCATCAAAATTCTGTGACTGTTTGGGTACGAGTCTTTTTGTGGGCATAAGTTTTGATTTCCTTTGGGTAAACCCTGAGAAGAATTTCTGGGCCACATGGTGAGCAGTTGCCAGAAGCTTCCAAACTGTGTTCCAAAGTCATTTATCATTTTACATTCCCACCAGGGATGTATGGGGGTTCTAGTAGCACCACAGCCTTTTGCCAACGCTTGGTATTGTCAGTCTTTGTAATATCGTCAAATAGAATCTCATCGTAGTTTTAACTATTTACATTTCTCTAATGACTAGTAATTCTGAGCATCTTTTTTATGTGTTTGTTGGCCATCCGTATATTTTGTGAAGTCGCAGTTTGAGTCTTTTTCTCATTTTTTAAAATCAGGCTGCTTTGTCTTCTTCACATTGATTGTATGAGTCATTTATAAATTATAGATACAGGTTTTCCATCAGATATATAAATTGTATTTTGCCTGCCTGCAGCTTGGCCTATTCAAACCAATGAATTTAGTTTTCGTTCATGATTACTGAATTTAGTTTTCTTTCATGATTACTGATTTTTGTATCTAGTCTAAGAAATATTTGTCCTTGTCCAGTAGGAAAACGATGAAGATTTTTCACTATGCAATTTTTACAAATATGATCCATTTTAATTTTTACTTGTGTATAATGTGAGATAAAGATATGTCTTCCATCCATACAGATAGCCCGTTTTTCCATCATCACTTGTTGGAAACTATGCTTTCCCATAGACTTATGTTGTTGCTTTTATCAAAAATCAATTTTCTGCATGTTTGAGTCTATTTCTGGACTCTTTTCTTCTGATCCTTTGATCTATATGTCCATCTTGATGCCAACACCACACTGTTTCATTATTATAGCTTTATATTAAGTTTTAAAGTCAAGTTATGTGGGTTCTCCAACTTTGTTCTTATTTTTGAACAATATTTTGGCTATTCTATGCACTTAAACTCCCAGGTACATTTTAGAATTCTCACATAAATTATAGATGCTGATTCTAATGTTGGGAAAATAAAGGCCAGACTAAGCCCAAGAGAAAGGAAGATATACAAGAAATAAATGAAGAATGAGAGATGCAGGCTACAGGTTATAAAATCTTCATAAAGTATTAGTCTTAAGGGGATCTTGGTTATAATGTAGTCATTGCACAAGATGGCTGGCTGGTTTTCATATGGCCAGCACCTCTGTTTCTCCCTCCTCTCTGTCCTCAGTCCTCAGAGTTCCTTCTGGCTTGCACGACACTCTCTTCTTGGCCTCAGGAGTTCCCATGGGATATTCCAAGAGTGACTTAGGCCTCACCTTATCATAAGATAGAACAGAAAAGCTAGAGTTTCAAGGAAGAGATGGAAAAGCAAAGCCCAAAGTACATTGCTCCTGCTCAGATTTGTATACAGACCTTTCCTTTCCAGACCAAATATTTCAACCCCTAGTTGGTTGTACCAGTTCATTCAACGAACATTTCCAAGCATCTACTTTGTGCTGGGCACTCTGCCTGGTGTGTGAGCTGTATCCATGGACACAACTCACAAAAATTACCTCTCCTTCTAGAGCTCATAATCTAATGGTGGAAAAAGAATACAAACAAGAAACACAATTCATAAGTAGAAAATTAAAAGCTCGTGGTTGCCCCATTAAAAGGCCAGAGCTGGGTAAGAAAATAGGGAATGGGGGAGGAAACGCAGCCATTTAAAGTTGATTGATCAGATACTCAAATGAATGTTCTGACATCAACGTCCATGACTGCACTATTCACAATAGTCGAAGGTAGAAGCAACTCAAATGTCCGTGAATGAATGGATGGATAAAGAAATTGTGGTATATTCATACGATGGAATATTATTCAACCACTAAAAGAAATGAAGTACTGATATATTCTTCAACATAGATGAACCGTGAATATACTCTGCTAAATGAAAGGAGCCAGACATAAAAGGTACTTATCGGATGATTCCATTTATATGGAATATTCAGAAGAGGCAGATCCATAGAGGCAGAAAGCAGACTGGTGGTTGCTAGGGGCTGGAGAATGAAAGGAAGGGGGAGTAATTACTAATGGGAATGGGATTTTATTTGGAGCAATGAAAATGTTTGGGAACTAGACAGATGTGGTAGATTCACAACACTGTGAGTATACTAAATGCAACTGAATTGTCACTTTCATCTGATTGATTTTGTTCTGTGAATTTAAGCTCAATAAGAAAAAAGTTACTCAGAAGTAAGAGAAAGGAAGGAAAGAAGGAAGGACGGAAGAAAGGAAGGAAGAAAGAAAGAGAAAAAGAAAGGGAGGGAGAAAAAAAAGAAAATTAAGTAGTCAGGGTAAGTCTTTTTGAGACGGTACCACAGGAACACTGACTTCGAGGAGGTGAGAAAATTAGCCTGGTGGGTAACTGGAAGAAGCTGTCCAGACAGAAGGAAGAGCAAGGGTACAGTAGAAACTGCCCTCGTGTGTTTAGGGTTGAAAAAGAGGAGTCAGGAGAGTGATGGATATTCTCAGAGCTGCTGTAAGGGGGTTGGCTCTTCTTCTGGGTGAAGTAGGAAGACATTGGAGGCCTATATGATCTGACAGGTTTTAATAGAATTTCTGAAGCCTCTTTATTAGGAGCGGTCTGAAGGGGGGCACTGGTGGAAGCAGGGATAACTCTTATAAGCTATGGTTGCCATTGAGGCTAGAGGTGATGGTGGCTAGGGAGAGGAAGGTGGCAGAGGAGGTGGGGAGAAGTGGTTGCAAGTAGGTTGTGTTCGAAGGTGAAACCTATAGGATGTCCTAATGGATTGCAGGTCAGGTGTGTGAGGAAAAGAAGAGGCAATCACACACAGCGAGTTTTGGCTTGAGCAACTGGAGGGATGGAGTTGCCATCACTGAGATTGAAGAAGCCTATGGGAGAAGTTGCTTTTCTTAGGGGTGAGGCAGGGAAGGAGCGTTGAGATCTCCTAGAGTTTGAAGTGTGGCAAAGAAGAATCAAAAGATAAGTACTCTGCCCAAGGTGACACAGTGGATGGTGTTGCCCCCCAGAGCCTTCCCCCAAGACCACCTACCACCACACAGGATCTGCCCGCCATCTGTTGCAGGCTCTACAGACACCCCATCAGGAGAAATGGGAGAAAAGGGACATCCAGAATGCTCTCTAATGAAATGGGGAAAAGATTTCCCCTTTGCTTATTCTTGTGAAAATTACTGAGTAAAAACCTGACCCACCTGGATTCATGTATGTGTAATATGATAAAAATGTCCTCGTTTTTAACGTGGCTTACAGGAAGACCAGGCCATACATGGCCAGCTCTGGAATATGATACTTACATCTTGATTTAGTTATGATACCAGGCAAGACAAATGGAGAAGTCTTGCATGATATCTTGTAAGTTATGAAATATTTGAGTGCCACAATCCAAATGCAAGTTGCTAGCTGTTACTCTGAAAATAAGGGCTTTTGGTTTTTGTTTATTTTTTGGCAGAAATGTCAATGTGTTAGATTATAAATAGGGACACGCCAGATTTCAAAATTATAATCCAAAATCTGAAGAAAATTATGGCCAAACTCAAAAGTCAGATCAAAGTTATGGCCAAATTAAGTGAGATTAATTTTTTTTATTTTTCTTTTAAGATTTTATTTATTTATTTGACAGAGAGACACAGCGAGAGAGGGAACACAAGCAGGGGCAGATGGAGAGGGAGAAGCAGGCTTCCCGCTGAGCAGGGAGCCCAAGGTGGGGTTCGATCCTAGGACCCTGGATCATGACCTGAGCCAAAGGCAGACGCTTAATGACTGAGCCACCCAGGTGCCCCTAAGTGAGATTAATTTTTAAAATGAAGAGTAGTTCTGAGAAATCTTAAGAAGAGGGTATCTGCTAGAGAAACAAGCAGACACTGAAAGCTTTCTTCTTAACTTGACAGGAATCAAAATCTCTGTTGTATTTATTAGTTAGAAGCCCTTGCCTTTCACATTTTGTCTAAGTTATTATGAACCATTATATGTTTATGTTGGATGGTGTCATAGTAGTGAGAAGCCAAAGTGGGTTAGTTATTTATAAAAAAGAGGCTTTCGGGAAATTAGACTAACTTATTTTGTTTAATAACCCAGCCCAGAATTGTAAAAAAGAAAGTTTAACTATTTTTTTCTCTTTTTTAGTCGATTTTCAAGGGAAAAAAAAAAGCTTTGGCTTCCATGGGTTTTATTTTAATCTGTAAAAGTTGAGTGGTGTTGATAAGTACTTCAGTACTTTGAGTGAAAGGACTTAATTGTTGAATGGATTACTGGATTATTTTACCATAATCATTAGATTTTACGAAATGTTTCTGCCAGATTTCAGGATCATGTTAACATTCTAATTGAAGCCTGATTTTTTAAAAATTTTTTTATTGTTATGTTAATCACCATACATTACATCATTAGTTTTTGATGTAGTGTTCCATGATTCATTGTTTGTGCATAACACCCAGTGCTCCACGCAGAATGTGCCCTCTTTAATACCCATCACCAGGCTAACCCATCCCCTCTAGAACCCTGTTTGTTTTTCAGAGTCCATCGTCTCTCATGGTTCATCTCCCCCTCCGACTTACTCCCCTTCATTCTTCCCCTCCTGCTATCTTCTTCTTTTTCTTTTTTCTTAACATATGTTGCATTATTTGTTTCAGAAGTACAGATCTGTGATTCAACAGTCTTGCACAATTCCCAATGCTCACCATAGCACATACCCTCCCCAATGTCTATCACCCAGCCACCCCATCCCTCCCACCCCCCACCACTCCAACAACACTCAGTTTGTTTCCTGAGATTAAGAATTCCCCATATCAGTGAGGTCATATGATACATGTCTTTCTCTGATTGACTTATTTCAATCAGCATAACACCCTCCAGTTCCATCCATGTCGTTGCAAATAGCAAGAGCTCATTCCTTTTGATGGCTGCATAATATTCCATTGTATGTATATGTATATATATATATATATACATATACAGACCACATCTTCTTTATCCATTCATCTGTTGATGGACATCTTGGCTCTTTCCACAGTTTGGCTATTGTGGACTTTGCTGTGAAGCCTGATTTTTAACTAAGAAATCTTATTTAAAACTAGGAAACCCATGGAAATGTGGTCTAGTCTCATGAAGAAATGCCTACATTTAATCAAGCTTTTTGAAAGATATTTTAGTGTGCAAAATAAAAGTTCATATTCAAGTATAAGAACGTTCAAGTTCATATTATTTTATTTAACAAAATGCTATGCAGAGTTTAACCATGCCATGGGCACTGTTCCCAGTTCACCGGCTCCTGATTCTGTGGTCTCAGCGTGAAACTCATATGATCTTGATAATAAGAGCTTGGACAACTAAATCAAGACTAGAGATAAGCAGACCCAATTCCTCAAATTGACACCAAACATGTCATGGTAAATCTCCTAGGCGTGACAGGACTTTGTATTTCTTCCTCTCAGAGCACATGACTGATGTCCAAATTAAGACTGAATCCCCAAGCAGATGGGCATGCCTGCTCAAGAGCACTTCACCTTGCTCACCCAGTGGCAGTGTGACCTCATGATTAGGTATCTAGCCTTTGGAGCCAGCCTGCTTGGGTTCCATCTCTTAGCAGTATGTGACTCGGCCAAGTTGCTTAACTTTTCTGGGCCTCAGTGTCCTTATCTGTAAAATGGGCATTGTGACAATAATGCTTGCCTCCATGGGTGTTGTGACAATGAAGGAGTTAACACATGTAAGTCACTTAGGACTGCATCTTGGCATAGAGTGAGTTCTAGATAAAGCTTCACTATTATCATTACATTATTGCACGGGTCGGCAATTAGTCCCTGAATCCTTCGGAGATGTGGTAAGTTTTAAAAGTGAATTGAATTTACTCTTGATAGAGTCATTCCAGTCATGCATAGCTAAAATCTAATTTTGTAATTAACATTCGTTTTACATGGGGTCCGAGAGTTGAAGGTTATGGTCTTCCTAACAGCCCCCTTGAGGTAGCCTTCTTACTCATAGTTTTCCTCTACGCTCCTGAACTCCTTAGAAAAACTGCCCTTTTCCATTCAAACTGATCTGAGTCCCTACAGGGACTTATATTGGAGGAGCTGACATGTTGGGGGAACCTGGTTTTGGACGAGACTGTGTCACATTCTGGACCATAAGCAGAGCCTTTACAAACCTCTGTAAAGTCTGGCTTACTTCTCATTGCTTGTCCCCTCATTCGTTTTTGGAACTCTTTGCACCAAAGCTGCCAAAACTGGATGAGCTTGTTTAGCTAGTGTTTGCCAAATGAAATGTTGAAGGATATCTGGAAAGGCAGACTCAAGGTCCCAAGACTTCAAGATCACTGAGAACCCAATGAGTAATAATATAAGGGCAATAAACAGCAAGCATTATTTAGCTAAACAAACTGATGCTAAAATAAGGGGAGGTGGTTTGATTGCTTCATCCAGAGGGATTACTCAGTGTTGTCCTTATGTTCAAATATTTATGTACCAAGGTCAAGAATTCTCGGGACATGATGCACCAATATTTTTCAACAAGTCATGAATTTTGACTACAAGTCAAATTTCAGTGTGGGTGGAGTGATGGATTGCAGGATGCCTTTGAGTGTCTCCCCTTCAAAAGGAGAGAGTGTGTGCACCTGAGGAGACTTCAGGGGCAGAAGCCACAAGAGTTGGAAACTATTCTTAGCTCAGCCTTGGACTTGGAGTTCATTCCCTTCCGTCCTTCAGTTTAGGTAAGCATCAATTACTTATCTAAAATTTATGATAAAAACTTTTCCATACACGTAATAAGAAAAGTACCAGTAATTGATGTTTAGAGGAAATGTGCTTTCTTGAAGTCTGCTTAGGGTTGTTGTGTCTCTTGTTCTATTTGCTAGTTTCTGTGTTAGCTCAATCCCTTCCCTGACTTTTTAAGAAAAAACCATCTAGTTTAATGATTCTCTTGGTGAAAGGAAAAAGAAAACATGTAATATTTTTCACAGACCTCCGACTATCCTCAGAAAAACTCTGGTGAACCTTGGGGACAAGTGGAAGCAGGTACACATTTTTGAGGGTTTGGCGTTGTGTCTAGGGCAATTACTTAATGATTAACGGTCGACCCATCACTTTCCTATATTTTTAGTTGCTTTGTGATGACTATGTGCGTGTACCCCTGCATGTGGGTCACATAGCCCCCAGCCTGGGTGGCTATCTGTGGTTTTACCTTGGCATTTATAACATCGTATTTTCCAGGGTCTGTTGAATTTTATAGTTTTAATTTGTTTCAAAAATAGAAACTAGTTTTCTTTCCTCCTAATTCAGTTTCTTCCAGTACATTCTCATGATACTATGAAATAGTATGACTATTGTAGGGCCTACGTGGCCCAAAGTTTCAGTAGGAATAAGTGCAATGTTTCAGGTCTGAAATCCTGCTGTTATACATATTTATACGTAATAAATACCTGTTGATTGATTAGTTCTCCTGGGGGAGGTATTGAACAAGCAAAAATCATGACAATAAGTATTTTGCTTGTGATTTTGTATGATTTATGTTTCAGTAAGACCTTGAAACTCTATCCTGCTGTAAATCTCAAGGGATACCATCAACCTCCTAGGGGAGACCTTCACCATCATATGTCACGGATTCACCTTGAGTAATCTCAACAATCAGTTACCAGCACTTGCTCTGGATTGATAAGCTGAGAATGAGACTTTGGGTTGTGGCACTTTTAACAATTCTCGTACATTCCACAGCAGCTAAGTTTAGTAAGTACTACTTTTCAACTAAAATTGTAAAATTTTAAAATTAAGTAATTCCAAAAATATTTGCCTTGTTTTTGTTCTTAAAGGTTTTATTTATTTATTTGAGAGAGACAGCATGATTATAAAAATTTAAAATTAAGTAATTCCAAAAATATTTGCCTTGTTTTCGTTCTTAAAGGTTTTATTTATTTATTTGAGAGAGATAGTGTGATTATAAAATTTTAAAATTAAGTAATCCCAAAAACATTTGACTTTTTTTTTTAAAGATTTTATTTTTTATTTGAGAGAGAGAGAGGTAGCACGAGCTGTGGGGAATAGCAGAGGGAGAGGGAGAAGCAGACTCTCAGCTGAGCAGGGAGCTTGACACAGGGCTCGATCCCAGGACCCCGAGATCATGACCTGAGCCGAAGGCAGATGCTTAATATAACCAACTAAGCCACCCAGGTGCCCCATCATTTGCCCTGTTTTAAACTGCTTGCTTCTGGTTGTTCCTGGAAAATTCATTTATGCCCTGCAGTCATTCTTCATCACTAATCTCTCAGGACAAATTCTTCACAAAAAATATATCATAATTTTAGTTTTACCTATTTAAATACATCAAAATTTAACCTGCTGCCTGCATGTAGGAGAGAGAGAGAGATGTGGCTGCTTTCTCACTAGAGCAATGTAGGAGGGTTAGCTCCAAGTTAACGCACTAATCTGTGGTACCCAGTAGAACATTTCATAGAAGATCTTTATCATTTACTATTCTTTCTCAGTGAAAGTGTCACAAAAATGATCCTTTCTATATTTAATCCTAGAAGGACAGAATATAAGAATTATAATGTTCTATGATCATTTCAGGATCCCATTTATGCTTTGTTTGTTTGTTTGTTTGTTTTTTGTATCTGCAGGCAAATCATCCTGGGGCCTGGAAAATGAGGCTTTAATTGTGAGATGTCCTAGGCAAGGAAAGTCTCGATACCCTGTGGATTGGTATTACTCAAAAACCAACAAAAGTATAACCACCCAGAAAAGAAATCGTGTATTGGCCTCAGGGGAACGTCTTAAGCTTCTCCCGGCCAAAGTCAATGATTCTGGAATTTATACTTGCATTATCAGAAGGTATTAACCAGGCAGCCACCATAATCTTCGGCTTGTTCCCTTTTCTTTGATAATTGATGGTGTGAGCTGTCCTTCCTTTCTAGACCTTTGTGGGACAGCTGGATTTATAAAGTGGTTTGAATAAAAGAGTACTTCTAGGAATGCCATCAGATTGGGGTTTGGGTGATTATGAATTACTTAGAGGTAGAATGTCAAGAATTAATTTGTAGTCCAATTAGGAAAAGACCTAGCTTTCCTAGTGACCAAGAGAACTGAGAGCAATCACTCACTTTGGCTGGAAGTAAGAACAAACCAGCAAAAAGACCCAGTAATCTAGATGTTGGGCATCAAGGAGGCCTATGTGGGTGCAAAAGGGCTCTCACCAGTGCCTTAAACCTGAGAGGTAAGCTGAAGAGGGTTGTGTAAGATTGTGTGCCTGCAAATTACTTACCCTACATATATATTGTTAAATGTTTTGATCTTGTGCCTGTATTTGGTACACACAATATGTCAGATGAACTACATCAAAATGCAGGATGTGTATAGTTAGGTGCCTAGGTTCTGAGGTCAGACCAGTTTTAGTTTCAAATTCATGTTCTGTCACTAGTTGGCTGTGTGATGCCAACAAGCGACTTCTCTGTCCCTCTCTGTCATCTGTGAAATACATATGATAATATAGCCTACTTCAAAGCATCCTTATGAGAATAAAATAATGTAATGTTAGCACCATGAATGGTACATAGAAAGCTCTCAATAAATACCACTTAAATCTTTGTAATATCCTTGGCATGAAAAGGAGATCTGTTGTATAAAGAAATGGTGAGGGAGTCATTTTCAGGGCTACCACAGGGGCTATGTTTTATCTCAAATGCAACACAAAAAGTATTTAAAACTCTAGATTTTTATAGATATTTTTAAATAAGAAAACAACCCCTGTACATCAGTTGTTTGAAGGGAAAAAAAAAAGCAATATTAAGTAAAAGCTTAGAATTGGATAAAGTCATTTCATTTCATAATCCTGAGTAACTTTTTAAATCGTTTGACTTATTTTAATAGTCCTACCTTCAATAAGATTGGATACGTAAACGTCACCATATATAAAAAAAAACCAGAATGCAATATTCCAGATCATCTGATATATTCAACAACATCTGGATCAGAAAAAAATTCCAAAATATATTGTCCTACAATTGACCTCTACAACTGGACAACACCTGTTGAGTGGTTTAAGGTAAAAGGACATTTGGGGGAAATGGATGAAAATTACACAAAACAGGTGCAAGTAAAGAGTCGCTGAAAATGGAATGGAATTTTTCGTTGCAGAATTGTAAAGCTCTTCACGGGCCAAGGTATCACATACACAAGACCTTTGTGCTGATTGACAATGCAACTAGCAAGGACACAGGTGATTATACATGCAAATTTATGCACAATGAAAATGGACTCAGTTACAGCGTGACGGCAACCAGATCATTCGTCATGAAAGGTAAGCTACTGAATTTAACAAAATACAATATTTGAAAAAAAATAATGTGGGAGGAATTGTACCCTTCTTGTTGATTTTCCTAGACTGCAGACCCCCTTATCTGCAGGGGATATATTCCCAAACTCCCAGTGGATGCCTGAAATAGGGGATAGTACTGACCTTATATATACTATGTTTTTTTCTATCCATACATACCTATGATAAGGTTTAATTGATAAATTGGACACGGTAAGAGATTAGGAACAATAACTAATTGAAAAACAGAAGGATTACAAGAAAATACTGTAATAAAAGTTACCATAGATCTTAGCAAACTCAGCATACAATGTTTTTGTCTTTCCTTATTAAGTCGAGAGCTTTCACCTTTTCACCTCAAGGAAGTGCTCAATGGCCTCTCTCTGGCTTTTCTGCATTGCCTGCATCATTACTCTTGTGCTTTGGGGGCACTAGTAAGTAAAATAAGTGTTACCTGAACACAAGCAGTGGGATACCATGACAGTCTGCTCATAACTAAGAAAGCTATTAAGTGGCTAAAGGGCATGTGGCAGATAGAGTGTGGATCTGCTGGACAAAGGGACGATTCATTTCCTGGATGGGACGGAGTGGGGCATTGTGAAATTTTATCATGATACTCAGAACTCTGAGCAATTCAAAATTTATGAGTTGTTTATTTCTGGAATTTTCAATGTAATCTTTTCAGACTGAGGTTGACCGTGGGTAACTGAAACCCTGAAAAGTAAAACCGGGGATCAGGGGCACTACTATACTTCATGGTCCTCCCTGAGAGGTCCTCCAGCTTCATCTCATCTTGCACATTCTCTACAACAGAGCAAAGAGCTTTTCTAAATGTGCTGTCAAGATCTCAGGAATGTTAGAGGGAGTTTACACTACTAATCTAAAGCCAAATCTGTTCTCTCCTCTATGACTTAAACTTTTCAAAGATGGCATGATCTGAATCCTAATAAACTTTTTTTGGATGGCAACATAAGTATTTGCAGAGCTAGATTAACTTTCCTTCTCCCAGTTTGTTGTCAGAAGTTCTGTAAGTAGAAAAAAATCTATTTAATCTCTAATATAACTAACTGGATTAGAAATTTAGTGAGAAGTTCTATAAAGCGATGGATAGATATTGTTGGGTGGTTTTTAATTGTCAACCCAAAGTTATCAGGAGGCAATAAGTCAGCCAGAATGTTTATTTGGGATCAAATAATTGCAGTTTGGGGTACACAGATTTGGGTAGCAACCCAACTAGTGTCCCACTAGGGAGCAAAAGTCGGGGGATTTTAAAGCAAAGAGGGAATGCATGTAGACATCATTTACAAATAATTCTAGTGGGTATTAGCAGTAGAAAGCTAACCTTCATTTAATATAATTGGTGACTAAGGCTGTCACAAGCAAGTCTCTTATTGTACCAAGTTGCGGATGTTTGGGTTCATTCTTGGAATATTTATAGTCTCACTAGTTCAAAAGTTCATAGTTCTACCAGTGAGGACATGGGGCCCATCTCCTTATTGGCCTCCTGGCTCCATTTCAAAAGCTCTTGACATAAGTGACACCATTCCATTTCACCTTTCACACAATCCTGGTTTGCAATACTTTCTACATTATCAATGACCTCAAGTAGATAATTTGATTCTAAAGAGTGCTTTTCAAATGTTAAAGTCTCTAAAACCTATTGGTGGTGAAATACCTCACCATCAAGGGTATCAAATCTACAAGGAGTCGGGGTTTCCTTAGTATCACATTATTCTGAAATAAATGAGAATCAAGGGTGTAGGAATGCAGCAGTCCTTCAGAAAACCCCCTTCACTGTCTCTAGGCGTCGGTGCCACAGAATTTCCACAATGGTGAAACTCTGTGAGCGGAAGCGTGGACCTATGTGTTTATCATGGTCATAGGGCTTTTTTTCCCCATTCAACAAGCATTTATTAAGTACCTTATATGTGCTGTTGTTTCATGGGACTGTTGAAATCTTCCTTCCTGTAGTGCTGTGCTTATTCTGTAGAATTGTGCTTTTCTAGCAATTGCCAGGTCATGTAGTTTATTTAATGTGTTGGATTAACATTTGTTTTAATGATATAAAAGAGAACAGAAAATATGAAAAAGTATCATAGGTAGTAAGGGAAAGTATTACTTGAATGTTTTCCTTTTCCGTTTGTGTGTATGTGTGTGTGTGTGCATGTATTTGTTGCTGTGTGTCATTGTCAGAAAAATATGAGAAACATTGCTATGAAATAGGATAGAAATATGAAAACACAAGCTTTGCATTGATCACCATCCAATGCTCTCTTAATATTTATATTCTCTTTGTCTTTGATTTAAGAGGAGGAAAGCTTTTCTTGGTTTCCAGTAATTATAGCCCCTCCGCAAAATGAAACAAAAGAAGTGGAAATTGGTAAGAAAACTTTAAGAATGCTATACATGTTACCTGAAGAATCCTTCCGTATGACTCTTGATCTGAATTCCCCAAGCATGGGTCAGGTAGTTAACGTGCTGGATCTTGGGGATTAAAGGAAATGTGGTGTGTAGAAATATTCACCTGAGCACTTGCTTAATATTAGGAATACCCAGCATTTATATTTGTATTGTACTTGTAACTCATGGTGCTTTCACACATACTATTTTACTTCATTCTTCTCTCCAGGAGGTGGACTTTGTTCCCAATTTATGCTTGTGGTTACTTAGGCTCACGTAGGATCAATGACATGCCCAGGGTTGTGAATAATCAATGATAGAAGGATCAGAACCCAGGTTTCCGACTCTGCCCATCTCTGTGTTCTCTGGTTCCCCACCGGAAATGAGATACAGCTCAAAGTTCTTGGCCTATAAGATTAAGTCCCTTCATGAACTGGTTCTTACTGCATCCTGGCTCATCCACAGCTGTTAACCCCACTTGCCCCGTGTCCCCACCGCGCTGACCCCCTCACAGTTGTTACACTAATTAAGGCAGCATTTCCACGCTCTTTCTTGCTTTTGTTCATGTTGTTCCTCCTTCTCATCTCTCAACAGTGAGCTCAAATACCACTCCCCAATGCCACCCTCTTCGCCTGCCACCAGAACCTCCATCCGATCAGGTCCAAGGAAACCATTTTCGCATACGGCCATGGCAGTGCTGCTCCCTAGAATGACTTCTCCCTCTGTATTCCCAAGTCGTTTGTCAGTTTTTCCATAGAAGACTAGAATACCTTGTATTTTAATCATTTGAGTGTGCTGTTGTCACCTTCTGAGACACTCTGCATTCCTCACCCCTCTGCATACTTCTGGACCCAGGAACCAAGGGCTCAGCAAGGGATGGCTGAATGCATGTCCCCAAGCATGAGGGCAGCCCCCATGCTTTCAGCTCAGGGTGGAGGAAGCCTCAAGTAAAAGGAGTTGTAATAATGGAGAGTGCTCTTGAACGATTCAATACTGGGATTGTAGCTGGGTCGAACAAAACAGTTTTACCAACCAAGGGGCTTCCAGAGAGATGAAGAGAATTCAGTAAAATGAGAAAGATGTGGAAGAAAGAAGTCACAATTTAGATTAAAAAGAAGCCCTACCTTATAATCTGGGATTGATGAAGCCAGAGTTATTTATCTGCTTAGTTTACGCAGCAGATGAGAGGCAAGTGGGAGCAGAGCTTCCTCCAAACTGAATGAAGGGGGTGGAGGCAAGGCGGGCCTGGGACAGGGAGGGAGGTGCTAACAATAAGGGAGGGGGATGGCATCAGTTCCCGGCACACACCAGATGTTCAGTGATTTTTTTTCCCACTGCACGCACTATTGGCAGAACTGAATTTTACCGGTGAATTTCGTCACTTCTCACCTAGGAAAACGAGCAAACATACTTTGCTCTGCTTGTTTTGGGAAAGGCTCTCGGTTCATGGCTGGCGTCCGGTGGAAGGTGAATGGAACCACAGTTAAGAACTTTGGTGAAGCAAGAATTCAAGAGGAACAGGAGCAAAATCAAAGGTATTCTTATGCTGAGGTTAAAACATCCCCTTTTCCTCCCACACAATTTGCAACAGCAAAGTAAGCATTGAAAGTAACATGTCCTCTTTTTAATTTTAGCAATGAGCTGACTTGTCAGAACACCATTTTAAGAATAGATGATGTGAGAGAGGAGGATTTGTTGCTGCAGTATGAATGTCTGGCTCAGAGTTTGCATGGTTCGATACGGCACTCCGTAAGACTAAAGAGGAGAAGTCCAAGTAAGGAGTGTTCCTGAGACTTTGGTCACCCGAGTTAGCTGCATCAACTGTAAGCTGAAAGCATTTGCTTAGAGAACAATGTGTTGGAGTGTGGCTCTCAAGACAATGGAAGTGGCCCATCTCGTAAAATGAGCCTCTCCTCTTAAGAGTCCTGACCATTTGTCGTATGGTTTCCCTAGTTGCTTCTCTACAGCTTTACTTTCCGCTTCTTCCTCCCCTCCCTTCTCTCCCTCCTCCCACCCACCTCTTCCTTCCCTTCCTTCCCCCCCGGCCCCCACCTTCCCTTCTCGTGTTGGCTCCTCTTTAACACCCAACTGCTTCCTTGGCCATCCTTCTGCTTTTATTAGCTCTCTCTGTCTCACTATATATGAAAGACAACACACTAAGAGCAAACGTGAACATGCTCTTTGTTACCTTTCATGACTTTTATGACATGTCATAAACGCGTTCCCTTTTATAATTTTTTTTTGGTCCTGAAGAATGCACATTTTGTTAGTGAGGCCTGCAAAGTGGATGAAAAAGTGAAGTGCTTAATTACTGCCCGTTCCAGGAAGAAGATCTTAGATGCTACTTTGTAGTAAGACATCGTATGCTGTCATTGTTAAACTTTATAAAACATTAAATTTATCTATTTATTTATTTTTCTACTTGCAAAACCGAAAGTATTTACCATCTGGTCCCTTCCAGAAAAAGTGTGTGACCCTTGTATCCTGTCTCTTTGAAAAAAAAATTACTTGTGCACTAATACCATACTGTCTTATTTCCTGCAGCTGTACAATCAACTTTGATTTTGGGTAGAGTAAATCTTCCAATTTTGTTCTTCAAGATTGTCTTGGCTATTCTTCCACCTTTGTATTGCCACATAAATTCTCTTCAGATACATTTGGATTATAAACATGTTTTGCTACAAGTTACATAGAAAGTTTTATAGCTTGTTTTATAATTACTTAATGTGTAGTAGAAATCTTTCCATGATACTAAATGTTCTACACCATGATTTTTAATGGCTTCATAGTATCCCATTATACAGAGAAACCATCATTTATTTCACCAAATACATTGTTTGGCTACGTGTCATTCTTTTTCTGTCTTTTTAAAGATTCAGTGTCTTTAAACTAAAAAAAGAAAACACAACCTGTTCACCCATTTCTCCCACACTCACCCCTATCTCTGGTAACTACCAATCTAAATGTAGGTAAAACTCACGGGAAGTGTGGTAGTTCAGCTCATTTCTTTACTATATCTGTTATTCAACATGCAATTCAGGTACCACCTTTTGTGAGGAGACTTCCTTGGCCACCAGTTTGGAGTCTGTACTCCTTCCAGGTGTTCCTGTAGGGCCCTGTCTCTATCTTTACACTCATCACACTTACAAAAATCTATTTGAGAGTCTGCTGAATGTGACTCTAAGCTCCATGAGGGCAGGAATGGTGTCTCATCCATCTTTGTGGCCTCCATCTGTAGTGCAGTGCCTGGTACCTAGCCTGCACTCAATAACAATTTGTTGAATGAATAAATGAACGCATACCAAAGTTATCAAGGAAAACGATTTTTGTACATTTCCATTGCTCTAGCTATAAGGCCTAATTATTCAACAAAGCAACAGTTTACATTTATGTTTGTTAGGGTGGATAACCTTCCCAGTAACTTGGAAAGGCCAAATTGGTTAGTTTTATCTGAATCTAGCATGCCTTCAATGACTTCATTATAATTTGATGCAATAAAATATAATTATAACAAAAATAGGAAACTGACTACTCTTCAGTAGATCACGTTCAGACACTATATATAATCTTTTACAATGTAACATTCTCTTTCACAAATAATCAGCAGCATATGGAAGCAAGGTGCAGAGAATGATCTGTCTTGGGTACAGGTAATAAGACACATTGTAAAGAATCTGAAACAGCAATAAGACCATCTAAGAGTCATTGTGGGTTTTTTAAAAGATTTTATTTATTTATTTGAGAGAGAGAGAGAGAGTGAGTGAGTGAGCGAGAGAGAGAGAGCACGAGCGGGGGAAGGAGCAGAGAGAAAGGGAGAAACAGACTCCCCTGCTAAGCAGGGAGCCTGACACGGGGTTTGATGCAGGTCTTGACCCCAGGACCCTTGGCTCAACTCCAGGATCCTGGGATCATGACCTGAGCTGAAGGCAGATGCTTAACTGACTGAGCCAACTGGGCACCCCAGAGTCATTGTGCTTTTAATCATCACCTTACCCAGACATCACTAACCAGTGTCAGTGATGACATACTCCTCCTCTGGGGGCGAAGACTGCTTCTTCCTCCCACTCCCTTGGTATGTCATTGCATGCAATGATGTCAGCAAAAATAGTTTTACAAACATTTCCTTCCTGAGCACCTGTCAACTTCCTCTCCTGTTTGCATTTCCAGGCAAAGACATCTTGTTTGTTAGACGAAGCATTGAATCTAGTATAAATGGGTGGGGAGAAAAATATGGTATTTTTACACTTGTCACTCCACGCACAACTACGTGGAAATTATTTAATGTGTTTGTCACGTAGCCAAAGGGAGAGTTAAGCCCTCAGTTTATACCCCCAAGTGGGATAGAGCCCAGATTGATTTGGATAAACACAAAGAGGTACAATGTGATGGAAAAAAATCGGGGGTGATAGATAAGCAGACCACCAATTTGATGTGTTCATGTTAAGTCTCTGCCTGAGGTCATGCTTGGAATTTTCCCTTTAATTTAGACTTAAACCACTGATTTATAAGTTTTTATCAAACAAACAGAATCATGACATTGAGTGCTATCGAGTTCCATGGGTTGCCAGGTTTCTACCAGTAATAATAGAGTCGCCCCAGGACATATGGACCACATCATAATGTAATATCAGGGCAGTCTGGTGGTGGTAGCTGGCACAGTGGATCCCCAAAGAGAGGGGAAGCTGTGCCCTGCCCCCCTGCCCCCCCCACCACCAGAGCTGCCATTGCCTCGATGTCCCCATGCCTTGCTTACGTTGTCACTTTTTGAATGTTCTCTGATGACCTGTGTATTGGAATTGTTTTCATGTTACATGTACTTGGTGACTTTTTTCCTTCTAGTTTATTTGTATGTGCTACCCTTCCCCTGGTTTTCTTTAAATAACATGGTTACACTCTGTTTTGACAACTGTGTACATTAAACAAAAACTGTTGCTACAGCAGTTTGTCACAGTGAATTCCTTTATTTCTCATCACAAAATAAATTACAATATCTCGAATTTCAACAACAAGAACTTTAAAAGCTTATGTTCCCGTGATTAAATAAATATTTGACACTCATAGTAATAGTAGTACACATTTATTCATTGTTTCCTTTGGACCTGTCTAAATATTTTCCATTTCATTTCTTATTTATTTGATCAATATTCCACGAGGAAGAGACTGTTACTACCATCCAATATTGCAGATAAGGAAACTGAAGTAAGAGGAGGTTGAAGAACTTACCAAATTAGAGTTAGAGCCAGGACTCAAACTTAGGCAGTGTTTTCTTGTTTTTAAACACTTTCAGAAAGTATTTAATGTTTAGTCACCACATACAGAATTATTTATACAGGTATAAAGTTATGAACAGAAAGATATTGAACTTCAACTTTCTTTACTGTCTTGGATTAACTTCTTTCCTCCCAGTGGAGGCAGCCAGCCATATGTGCAGTTACTTCACCACGATCTCCCCCAGAAATGGGGGTTCCCAGAGGGTATCCAGATAGGACTTTTTTTTTTAAGATTTTATTTATTTATTTGACAGAGAGAGTGAGAGAGCACAAGCAGGGGGAACAGTAGAGGGAGAGGGAGAAGCAGGCCTCCCATGGAACAGGGAGCCCGAGGCAGGACTCGATCCCAGGACCCTGGGATCATGCCCTGAGTCGAAGGCAGACACTTAACCATCTGAACCACCCAGACGCCCCCAGATAGGACTTTTAGAGAGAGTGAGCTGGAGGCAAATCCCGTCGAAATGCTTTCCTTAGGGAGTATTTATCATTTATACTGATGACAGTGCAGGTAGTAAGCTCTCTGCCAATTTCCAGTAACAGGCCTCCTCCATTGCCCTCTGGTTTTGAATCTCTTCGCCTTGGCCATTCTTGATTTCACAGGGCTGGATACTCAGGATGCTGATGAGCTATGGGGGGAATCTGTGAATACGGATGAATGATTTTCTATGGCAAGACCGGGACCGCTTTGCTTTGAGACTTCAGACAAAAAATGCAGGGAGAACGCTATAAGAGACAAATCTCCTTTGAGAGTCTTCTTTAAGTGCAACTACTTGTAAGAGGACAGTTAATTCTAAAGAGAGAAGGAAACTTAAGATAGCCAAAAATACCATTAATGAGTACAAGTCTTGTATTCAATTTGTGCATATCCGTTACAAGTCCTTGAAATCGGGAACCATCTTGTGCATGCACTTTGTGAAGCAGTGAGTATGTGACACAGTTCGGTGATGAGAAGAGTAGGGGGTGGGTTTAGAACCTAGAACCCCAGTAATCTGACTTCTCCATCAATCATGCTTTAGAGACTTACACGGCCCCTGTCTCTTCCCTGTTTTCCAATGCTGTAAGACCCCAAGACCTTTTGATTCGTTCTCCTTAGTGCCCCGACACCAGGCATATCCGTTCCTTTCTCATTATTACATGAGTCTGAACCCTCATCTTTCACCACAAGTATTGCAAAAACTTCCTGTCCATTTTCCTCTAAGTAATTATGGTCTCTTCTCACAGAGACAAATCTTCCCCTACCTTCAGATTAATCTTGTTTGTCAACCCCTCTCATTGTTAACACCCCACTCAACGCTTCTCAGTGGCTCCCATAACGTTCCCGAACAAAGGCAAAATGCCTTAACGGGAGCCTCAAGTCTGGTCAGAACCTAACCCTGAACCACATTTCTTATTGTGTCTTCCACTAATTCCCCAGACTGGATTACTCTAGTTCCTCAGAGAGCACACCACATCTCTGCCCTCGGGCTCACAGCAGCCCCTCTTGCCAGGAGTACATTTTCCTTGTTTTGCGGTTCTATAAAACTTCCCTCCTCCTGCAGGAAGGCTCCACTGCCCAGGCTAGCATGGAGGGAGCACTCCTAAAAGCCTCTGCCAGCTCAAATTACATGTTTACCTCCTATCTTAGTGAAGTTTACATTTGCCTCGACACCTTTTATGCTTTGAGAATCCCCTACAATGCCTAGCCTGCTGCCTTACCCAGAGTAGGCGCTCAACAAATGTTCACTTATTGATTCTTAAAGCAGCCATGAAAATCCCAGGTAGGCATCTCTTGTATGAGTCTCTTGTACTCCCAGTGGAGGTCAGCAGACATGCATTTGTTTATTTTACCGTGTTTTAGTAATAATAGTGATCATTTTTGTCCTCCCCTTATCTTTTGAATAGATGACCAGCAGAGCACCTACTACATACTGGCGGGATTTAGCACCTTGTTAATGCTAATCAATGTCATGGTGATAATGCTGAAAGTGTTCTGGATTGAGGTTATTCTGCTCTGGAGAGAAATAGCTAGATCTTACAAAACTAGGAATGGTAAGTGGCAAGTTTCACCTTTTTCTTCAAAAGAAAAGGATCCATAATGGCTGTTGGCTACTTGTCTGTTGATCTCTTAATAGCTATGCTACTAAACCCAGATTTTGCTTGCTAACTTATTGTCGGCAGATCTTTTTGTTTTTCAGTCCACTCTGAGGCCGTTCTCTATCCTTTTTTGTTGCTCCTTATGGTTCTGAGATTCATCTCAACAGCTCAAATTTCTTCCCCAATAGGCTTACTGTTCCTACTAAATCAAGAACAGAATCAGCCGAAGTCCAGAAAAGTTTAAACATACTGGAAAATGTGTATTGGTAAAACTTTATGGAATTCAAAACATTAACAAAAGTGTTCCTGCTTTCCAGATGTGAACAGCTTAGAAAGGGCCATCAGAATGCAGGTGTATTTTACCAGAAAGCCCACTCCATAAAGAGTCCTACCTATGTGCATAAGTATACACATGAAAGAATACATTTATGCCTGCTAAATCAGACATTCTTTCCTTTGGAGGCAGATATACTTTACATTTTCCATATGGTCCAATCAACGAGGGCTAATTATTTGATTCTCCTTTCGCATTTTCACTTCCTAAGTTAGGTGAAAACAATAGCTAAAATTGAGATCGACTCCAAACAACAGAAGACTCCTTATCCATGACAATAAATATTTACCAATAAATTATTAATTAAATTTGACAATATGGTGGGTGCTAAACTGGACTGACTCTTGCCTATTCTCTACCATTCAGTCTGAGACAGTAAAGGGGGGAACTTGGGATTAAGATGGATTTTTCTGATAATATTTGGTGGCGGTAGATTTTTGTCACCATCTCTGGATTCTAGAATATTTTGGGGGATAGGATACAGGCAACAACAACAATAAAATTCAGTGAAGAATGTCTAGGAAGAGTCAAATGGGAATTTTCAGAGCCAAGTAATAAAGTTGTACTTCTTGTTCTCATTTTCAGATGGAAAGATCTACGATGCTTATGTCATCTATCCACGGAACTATAAAAATAATCCCGAGAGGGCCAATGCCGTGGGGCACTTTGTTCACCAGATTCTGCCTGATGTTCTTGAAAATAAATGTGGTTATAACTTATGCATTTATGGGAGAGATCTGCTACCTGGAGAAGGTAAAACTATCAACATACATCAAGGACAGAAATTCACATTTGTCAGAAGGCCAAGAGATAGGTGGTCTTACCCCTGTGTTGGGCATAAGACAATCATTATTCCAGGTCTTAAGACCAGAGTTTTTAAATATTTCTCCAGAAGAAGGAGATACTCATTCTTGTTCCTCTTGCTCCCATGGCCAACCTGATCATGAGGTCTTCACAAGAGTATCAGTGATGTGAAGACACGGCGAGGTGGATTGAGCAAAGCACTGCCCCTACTTGACTTCCCATGTCCACCACTAGGGATAACTGACATATATCTTAATTCTTTCTAGATGAACCAAAAGAAGACTCAAAAAACAAAGAATTTTGTTCCAATATCCAGAGGCATTGGCTAAAATATTTGCAAGGATTCAGAGAGTCTTTATGATTTTCCTTGTATTGGAGAAACATTGCAAATGTATATTCTCACAACAACCACTAGAGCTGTCTTCTGTTTCTTAGTATTCCTAGTCGATTTCATGTACCTTTGACAGTTTGTCACAATTCTGGCCTCTCAGTAGCTGTTCTCCTCCTCCCTCTATATTTATGTCAAGTACCCATGAGCCGTCCTTATAGCTCTTCTCAAATTCCTGAGAGAGCAAGAAGTGTTTGGAATGTGAGTGAAGCAGGAGCATCATGAGGGTAAGTCCACTAAAGTTAATGCTTAGTAGACTGTGAATTTAAACTGGCATTTCCACTGCAAAGAGGGATTCAAGCATCTAGAGATTTAAAGGAACACACAGCAGGTGAATCTGGTTCATCCTGGGATATTTGGGCAATGTTAATCACCCCACAATGGTGGGGGAGACTTGTAAAATGAACAATTCAGGAAAATGGAATCCAAGTTTTCTCTAGAGGCTTTCTTTCTCCTCCAGCTCTCCCCTTCGGCTCCTCATTCCAGGAGAGAGAAATGAGTCGCAGTGCTCAAATGCTCTTTTCATGTTACACATCTGCTCAGGAAGCTGTTTGCAATGTCACACCACCTGCCACATCTGGCTGCAAACCTTCATCACTTTCGTCTCAGATCCATCGCCCTCATTTCTAGTTTTACCTCCCTCCAGCCCAACGTGAACACCAGCTCGCTGAGGCCCAAGCTTGCGTGGCCTGCATTGTGCTGTTTTTCACCAGGGGACGTTCCCACTTCCCCTCCCTCAAGGATGTCTTCTGACCTTACTTTAACCAAAATAAGATCAGATCTAACAAAACAACATCAAACTTCATTTCTCCCTTCGGAAGAGTTCATGACTGACTGCATCAGTGTATTTCTTCCCATGCTAGTTAACTTCCGGAAGATTGCTCCTTCAAATCCACTCTGTGCCCCCCTCCATCTAGTGGCCCTGGGGGGGGGGCTGGTCATTATGGAATCCATCACGCCCCTGCTGGGTTTGGCCAATGGAAGCACTGGCAGGAGTTCAGAGGCAGGCATCCCGTGAGGTTGCCAGGGTAGCTGGGCTCTTCTCTCCCGGAACATGGGCTCCTTTAGCTGCCTTTATATTCATTAGCTTCCATAACTGTTTCCTCCCCTTCACACCTGGAGGAGGGTAATGCTTCCCTGTTATTTCCCCTGCTGGGGTCCTGAGGCATCTCTCACTGATTTCCCTTGGCTCTGCCCACATCTTTTACAAATTGTCCTTCATTAACCTCTCTTAAGTCCGTCCTTTTGAGTGTGCCAAGTTTTCTGTTAGGATCCTGAGGTCTCTACCTGGCACTATTCAACATTTATTTCCCTCGTTCCCACTACATGGTTTGGCAGTCTTTCAGCTGCCACCCTCTGAGAATATCTGGAGTGGTTTCCTTTGTGGTTGCATTTCTTTGTTGTCTCTGTTCCCTCCTTGCTGTGAGAGCTGAATATTTTACACATTATTCCTAAGTCTGCCCAGAAATTACCTGCCATCACCATGGAGTTGATGCTGTATAAACTCTAACTTGATAAGGGGATCTGGTCTTCCTTAAGATTTTTTCTAGTCTGTATCAAATCAGCTTCTCAAACAGAGATATTGGGTAATGATGTGACTCTAGGACTCCCTTAGAGACTTTAGTCAGTTCAGAGGAGCAAGGGTTCCTAAGAGTGAAAGTACTAAGCCCTCGTAAAACACATAAGCTAATATTCTAAGAAGATAATATGTAGCTAATGAACTTGAATTCTAATTCTCCCACTAAATATCTCTACGTAGCTGCCATTTAACTCCAAAGACTCTGTTTTAGTTAGGACTGATCTACATGGGAAGGAAGAGGGGCTTGGGACTGATGTGCTGCTCACAGCGAGATGGGTAAGTCGAACATAACGGGTGGTCCATCCAAGCCCATTCCCCCTTTCCTGAGTGAAGAACTGATCAGTGTCAGAATGTCATGCCGGATTGAAACCATAATGTTTTTTTTTTTTTTTTTAAGTTCAGAACATTTATGATCAAAGCATTAGACTTAAAAATGCAGCAACAGGAAATGTGATCTTTGTCTTTTATTCCCAGATGCAGCCGCTGCAGTGGAAAGCAACATACGAAAGAGTCGGCGGCAGATTTTTATCCTGACTCCTGAGATGGAGCAAAGCAGGGAGTTTGCCTACGAGCAGGAGATTGCCTTGCACAGCGCCCTCATCCAGAATGACTCCAAGGTGATTCTTATAGAATTGGAGGCTCTGAGCAAGCCCGGCGGACTGCAGTTTGGGGAGCTGCAAGATTCCCTCAAGCATCTCATGGAAGTGCAAGGTACCATCAAGTGGAGGGAAGACCACGTGGCCAACAAACGGTCCCCGAATTCCAAATTCTGGAAGCACGTGAGGTACCACATGCCTGTGCCATACAAACCGCCAGAGAAGATACCCAGTTTGGCTTCCCTGAGTGCCCAGGGGCAGTAAGGTTTGCCTTGATGTGCTGATAATGCACCTGATTTCCATTGACCTGAACTCTTCCTTGCTGGATGACGCCACTGGACAGGACACCAGAGCAGAGCCATGAGGAGTGGGGATGTTAAGAGTGTGCAGGCCTCCAGTTTCATCTAGCAACTTTACTTCCATTTTCCTGATTCTGGGGGGATGCAAAATGCCCAGAAACTTTTATCCTCCATCCCCCTCTCTTCACCCCACTTTTCCTTCCTTTTCCTCTTTTGCTGGTTTTTCTCCATGTGGCCTAGGATCTTTCATTATGCTTTTTTCCCCCTCTTTCTCTCTCTTTCCTGTTCTCCTGCTCTTGATTCCTTGTCAATATTCTACATGTGGAACTTTGGAACTTCAAACTGGAAGTGTTAGAGCTAAATTTTCATGTAACCTTGAAGAACACTCAGATTCCCACAAGCAGAATATTAGCAGTGCATCTCGTTCCCAACAGACCAGAATTTATTACATTTTATTTGACTGGATGCTAGGTTTTATCATCCCAATGTTGTCGATGTTATTGGAGGGACTTATCCGGTTACCATTATGATCAAGTTTTTGCGGTTCTAAAATTTCTTACAGAGATGTTCATTCTCTTTAGAAATATGTTTTTTCTCACTCTAAAAGTTATGGAAGAACAGAAAATATGAAAGAAGAAAACAGTAAAAATTATCCATAAATCCATCATCCTAAGCTAATGAGTTTTAAACGTTGTGGTAAATTTGTATTTGAAAAAAAATTGAATTCGTGCTGCAACATACCGTTTATGTAGCTGAGCTCCCACAGCATGTAGTTTTACATTTTTTTCTATTTTATATCATGGTAAAAACATTTGATGTGTCACTTAAATTTTCACATTTTAAATATTCATAGAATTCTATTTCATGGTTGTGCCACAGCTGATGTGCCTCATTAGTTATCATTGTATATCTGAGCTGTGTTGAATTTAAACGGCCATCATTATAAGTAATTCTTCAGTGACCATGTCAGTATATCTTAGATTTCCCAATTATAAGTTGTTGTTGTTTTTTTAATTTGAGGAACTGGTTTGTTGTGACATTTCTATGAAATCAGTAGGGCATTTTGGCAGAACCATTTGGCAAAAGTGAAGGTAAGGTGCATGGTCAAGGCCACTCCCATTAATTCCCTAAAGGAATTCAAATGTCCTCAGGGGCAACAGAGTCCCACTGTGGATCCAGAACTCAGCAGTGTCTTCTCGGCCTGGGAGTCCTGTCAAGAGTTCAGATTTTACAAGTGGATGGAGATCCTACCCTCAGCTGAGCTGCTTTAAAAAGTGTATGATTTGGGTTTGTTTTTTTTATTTTATTTATTTATTTGACAGAGAGAGGGAGAGCAAGCACAAGCAGGGGGAATGGCAGAGGGAGAAGGAGAGGGAGAAGCAGGCTCCCCACTGAGCAGGGAGCCAGACATGGGACCTCCATCCCAGGACCCTGGGATCATGACCTGAGCCAAAGGCAGACGCTTAACCTACTGAGCCACCCAGGCGCCCCTATGATTTGGGATTTAACTGCAAAAGAAAACTACATGCCAGACCCTTGATGAGGAGTGTAATTTTGAACTGTCATTCAATGCCTGAAAAGAAATTTCTGTAAGGTTGCCTAAAGAATCTATAGTTACCCATCCCTCTATATACGGTATAATCTAAATCTATACTCCCCGGATTAAGGTTGCCAGATAAAATACAAGACATCAGTTGAATTCAAAGAATGAAATTTCATCTGAAATTGATCTGAAATTCAAATTTAGCTGGGACTCTTGTATTTTTATTTGCTAAATCTGGTTCCCCTACTCTGGTTGGTTATTGTGCTTTTATAGGTTGATATTTGATTTTATTGAACTACTAAAACAATTAACCTGTGGGAAGGATACCCTCTAGTTGATTAGTTAACATCACATAATTTGGAATCAACAAGCCATCCTCTGCTATCAACCAGCTGTGTGACTGTGAGTAATACCATCAGGAAGAGATGTGCCTTTAATCCTGCTTCCCCACCCACCAAGACTTACAGACCTGTTTTTGATCTGTGGACATAGAGAATTTTGGAACTGATTTTATTTTCCTCTTTACTTTAGCTACTTGAACGCATAGAGCCAAAATTGGGCTCTTTCTCCAGCAAGTATGTAGGCTATAACAAGGAAGTTCTAATAATCTCTTTCCTGTTTTTGACGTATTTTATTTTTAACTATATTTTAACTGTCTATATTGTAAGCTGCTTTGCAAATATTTAGCGCTTGCATTTTTTGAACATGAGCTGAATATCTCTTTGAGAGGGGCAGGGAAAGGAAGGGCGGTGGAGGGGTACACAGGGGAATCAGGCACACTCCTTATTGACCTTATGGGGTTTGAATCCACTGAGGAAACCCAGAGGGATGAGGGAAACACTTCACAGAACCCAGACAGAGCTGGCCCCAGGGCAAACTCGCACATTGCTGAGCTCACTTCTCCAGGACTTCTTTTCCCAAACCTACACATCACCTCCCAAGTCACCTGAGCTTCAGTTTCTGCAACTAAAACATGGGAGGATGGAGGAGAAGAGCTCTGAGGGCTTTCTCAGTTCCAGGAGGCTGATTCCAAGCGCCTGCTCACAGAGAGGCTGCAGAACCGCCAGAAGTCTGGCTTCTCTGGCACCACAGACCTCTCCCGGTTTCTTCATCTGTGCGGCGAGAGTAACAGATGCTTCGCCTACCACACAAGGTAGTGTGAATAAAATGAACTCAGCCAAAACCAATGGGGTACGTACCATAGGACCCTGGTAAAAATTCTGGTGAATTATAAAAACACAAGGAATTGCCCTTACTCGAGTCAGATTTGCCTACGATAAAATGTAGATCCTAAGTTTGATGAGTCTTGACAATTACACATACCCGTGTAGTTGCCATCCCAAACAAGGTAGAAATATTTCCACCAGGGGAGCCTGGGTGGCTCAGTCAGTTAAGCATCTTAGTCTTCATTTTGGCTCAGGTCATGACCTCCTAGGTCATGAGCTCGAGCCCCAACGTTGGGCTCCCCAGTCAGTGGGGAGTCTGCTTGAGATTCTCCCCCTCCTCCCTCTCCCCACTTGTGCCCTCTCTCTCCCTCTAAAATAGAGGGATAAATAATAAATCTTTTAAAAAAGGAGAAATATTTCCATCCCCCCCCGGGAAAGTCCCATCCTGCCATTTCCCAGCCAATCCCTCTCCTTCCTGAGAGGCAAACAATGTTCTGATTTTTATCTCCATGGATTAATTTTGTCAGATCTTGAAATTTCTATCAATAAAGTCAGAGAAGGAGCACCGGGACTCCCTACTTCCACACAGCATAATGTTGTGGAGTTGCATCCATGTTTTGCATGTGTCCATACTTTGTTCCTCTGTGTTACCGAGTTGTATTCCATTGTGTGGCTGTACACAGTTTAACCTCTCCCTGGTGATTGATGTATGGGTTGTTTCACATGGTACCTATCGTGAATATGGAGACTGTGAACATTCTTGTGGACATGTGCTCTTATTTCTCTTGGCTCGATAGAGTGGTCCCTTTTAGGAAATCGTCAAATTGGCAAACTAATTGTACCATTTTACTTTTCCTCCAGTCATGTACGAGACCGCTCTTGTTCCAACTCCTCACCGATGATTGGTACTGTCAGGTTTCTTTGAATTTTAGTTATTTCAGTGGGTGTTAAAAGAATCTCATTGTGGTTTTAACTTGCAGTTGTCTGATGATTAATGATGTTGAACCTTTTTCATGCTCTTATTCATCAGGAAGATTCATGTATCACTCAGTGAAAGTAAAATCTTCTACACATTTTAAAATTGTGTTGTTTCTCATGTTGTTGATGTGTGGAAATTTTTTAATATATTCTGGATACAAATTCCTTTTCAGATAGATGTAAGGTGACAATTTTTCCAGGTTTACCTTCTTACCTCTTCATTTTTTTAATGGTATTAGCAGATGGTTTTAATTTTGATAACACTAAATTGATCAGTTTTCCTTATATTGTTAGCACTTTCTGTGTCTTATCTAAGTTGTTTTGTTTTGTTTTGTTTTTTTTAACTTAAAGGTCTGGAGATATTCTCCCATGTATCTTTATGAAATATTCATGGTTCCAGATTTTATATTTAGGTCTATGGTGGCGTAGGTCTATGATATTTGCATATAGGATGAGGTAAGGGTCAACCTTCGTTCTTTTTTCCCCATAGAGATATGCCAGTTGCTCCACTATACTTGTGAAAGACTTCTCTTTCTTTATTGAATTACATGGTGCCTGGTCAAAAATCAATAGGCTATATATGTGTGGGTCTATTACTCTACTTTCTATTATTTTCCATTTATATACTCATGCAAATATCACACTGTCAAGATTAGTATTGCCTTACTCAACAAGTCAGCATAAATCCTCTAACTTTGTTCTTTTTTCCCAAGATTGTTCTAACTATTCTAGGTCATTTGCATTTTCACATAAATTTTAGTAACAACTTCTCAATTTTTTTTGAAAATTCCTCCTGGGATTTGGATTGCATGAAAAATACAGACTCTATAACCTATAGAGCCTAAAAATGTATAGACTCTATAAACTCCACAGTTTGTGCAGAATAGCTATCTTAACAATGAATCTTCCAATCCATAAACATGGTATATCCCTCCCTTTTTACATCTTTTCATTTCTCTCGGCAGTATTTTGTAGATTTCATGGTAGACATCTTGCACATGTTTCAAGGGATTTATACTTCAGTATTTGAATTTTTATGGTATTGTAAATGGTATTTTTAAGAAATTTCATTTTTAAAATTTCCATTAATAGTACATAGAATTATAACTGATTTTTGTAGATTGACTTTTTATTCCATGATCATGCTAAACTCACTTATGACTTCCAGCAGCTCTTTTGTAAATTTCAAAGGGCGATCTACATAAAATTATGCCCTCTGTCAGAACCTGTAGTTGTGTCTCTTCCATTCCAGTCTGTATGCCTTCTATTTTTACCTCTTTACTTATTACAAAAACAATTGTCCCCGGTGAAAGACGACATCCTTAACTTGTTTCCCATCTTAGAAAAAAGCAAAGTGTTTCACTATTAATGATGAAGTTACCTGCAGGCTTCTTATAGATGTTATTAATTAGGTTAGGGATGTTCCTTTCTATTTTCAGTATTCCTAGTGTTATGAATGAAGAAAGGCTATTGAATTTTGTCAAATGCTTGTTCTTACTGTGTTTATTGAGATAATTGTATGATCTTTCTCTTTCATTATATGATGAACTATTTTGCCTGAATAAAAAGGATGAAAATCACTGTCTCATTAAACCCTCTCCCTGTCATGGGTTTCATTCTTCACTCTTGTTGGACAGATCCTACTACAGACCAGTCTAAAAATGTATCCTGAGTTCTACCACACTATAAAAACTTTGAAACACATGTTCTCCTTTGCCCTCCTTTTCTTCTAAACAATTTAAAATCTCAATTCAACACCTCTGCCCCCTCTCTATTACTTCCCAAGAGAGAACCCCACCCCCACCCCCAGCCTAAGCAGAAGGCCTCAGCACAGATCTGAGACTTGAGTGCCTCAGAGAACGGCGTCCTCCTCACTTTGGACGACCTCAGGGAACCGTCCTCTGTCTTTGGGGCTCTTCCTTGGCCTCTTTCTTGTCTGCAGCCCTCCCCCAGCTCCTTCCCCTTGACCAAAGACAGTGCCCCTCTGCCCAGGGCAGGCTGATTCCCTCCCCACCTAACTCTAGTGCAAACCTCTCGGTGGGCCTGTAGGGTGCGCAAGGAGCAGCACCGAGCGCCCGGGGCCCGGCAGGTCCCTCGGACACCGCCCACCGCCCGGGAGCTCCCGAAACTTGCAGCGCGCGGCTGGGACCACAGTCACCCTCGGCGCAAGGGCGAGGCGCCGGATTTTCCAGCTGCGTGCGGTCGCGCCCGCGATCGAGCGGCTCCCGGAACTCAGAGGCGGGGCGCCCAGGTGGAGGAGTCCATATCCCTGGCGCGCTGCGAGGGGCGCCCCAGACCAGGAGCACCCCGGAGCCAAAGGGCCCGAAACCGGGCGTACCCCCCACCGAGGAACACCGCAAACCGGGAGGGTTCCCGGCCCCCAGCCCCTCCCCGGGAGAAAACCCCGACGAGGAGCATCTCTGATTGGATCATCCCAGACCCGGGACGGTCCGCGGGACGGAGCAGCGCCCCTCCTAGCACTGCGGACACGGAGCTGCGTGCCCCCCACAGCCTCCGCGGCTGCCAGACGCCTTTTCTTTCTTCTTACTCTGTTCTTTTTTTTTTTTTTTTCCCCACTCTCTCTCTCTCTTTCCCCAACCTTCTCTAGTAGCTTTACATCTTTAATCACACTTGTGGCTCCTCTCGTTCCTTTCGTGTTTCCCAGTTCTAGGGAGGCAGCGGATTGCCGTTTTTCTCCTGCTTTTGGAACTCCTACCTCCGTCGTCGCGACCAGAGTGGAGGAGGGACTGCCGCCCCGCCCAGCCTCGGGGGACTCCCCTCTGAAGGTAAGAAGCGGCGCCCCGCTGCCGGGCGCACACCCTCCCCACTGCTCTCTGCCGCCAGCACGCCCCACAAGGGGCAACCCGGCCTCTGCGCAGGGGTTCTGAAAACAAGATCGGTTAAAATGTGTGCCCTTATGTGCACAGATTTTCCTCCACTTATGATGGGGGTAGTTCTGAAAAAGCCGCCCTAAATTGAAAATATTCACTACTGGAACATGCATTGAATACACCTAACTTCCTGAACATCATAGCTTAGCCCAGCCTACCTTGAAGGTGCTCAGAACACTTACATTAAACTACAGTTGGGCAAAATCCTCTAACATGACGCCTAATTCATAATAAACTGTTGAGTATCTCGTTTAATTGATGGAATAATATACTGAAAGGGACAAGCAGAATGGTTGCATGGGTACAGAATGGTTGTAAGTGTATCTGTTGTTCACCGTCATGATCCTCAGGCAGACTGGGATTTGCGGCTAGTGGGGATCATAGGGCATATCACTAGCCTGGGAAAAAAATCCAAATTCAAAATCCAAAGTATGGTTTACACTTGAATGTGTATCTGTTTTGCACCATCAATCAAAAAATCACAAGTGGAACCATCAGAAGTAAGGACTGTGTATGTGTATGTATACATGCAGATATACATGTATATACATCTGTGTATATATAGTTTTAAATATTGAGTGTGTATACATATATGTTCACGTGTCTGTAAATATACACACATATATGTGCACACACACACACACACACACACGAATAATTGGTGAGCCAGCATCATTGACTTTCCCTGATAGTATAATTTCAGAGGTTAAAACTTGCCAATATTTCTTTTTTTCTGAAAAAGGGAGAACAGCTAAAATAATTGGTAGTTTTTACTAATTAAGCACTTGTCTGACATGGTGTAGAAAACTTTTAGATGCATTATTTTCACATAATCTTCCTGTAGGCCAAAAGACATAGGCACTATCATTATGCTTAGTAAAGGGGAGAGAATCAAAGCACAGAGATGTTTAGGAATTTATCCAAGGGCATCCAGCTTACTAATAGATCACAGATTCACACCAAAATTTCTCTGATTCCAAAACCTTTGCTTTTAATTCGAGGTGCTTCCAGGAGTTAGAACCCCAAGCAAGTTGCATTGCAGTTATGAGACAAAGTAATGACTGGGTGATCCCAGTCAGGTCTAGACTCCTGAGGTTATGGTATTAATTTCACCCTCTTCCCTTGTTCTCTTCTTGGCAACCTCAGCAAACACTCATTTGGTGCTATGCAGTGCTGGGATCTGGGGCACACTTCTCAACCCGAGGGCCTTGAATGGCTTGGGGGGTGTAAATTTGGGAGACTCCGGGTGTACGCAGGTTCTGGTCTGGGAACACGGAAAGACAGGGTCCCTGCCCTCAGGGAGCTCCCAGGGAGTGGGGATGGATCCAGGAATAATGGGAATGCAGTGTGGCGCAGATGTGGACAAAGGCTGTTTGGGGCACTAGCAGTCAGAGAGTTTCCTTGAGAAGGCAACCATAGAGCCAGGTTGTAAGGACTGCAGGGACCCCGCAGTTAGAAGCGAGAAGGTTCGGGGAGCAAGACTAGCACGTGCACAGGAGGAGGTGGGGGAGGCATCAGGATACCAACACATATCTGTGTGGCAGGACTCTGAAGTCGGAATGATGTTCCTGGTCTTGCAGATGAGAAACCTAATTCAGCGTAAATGCTGCTTTCCTTAAAAGCGGAAGCGTGTGTGTGTGTGTGTGTGTGTGTGTGTGTGTGTGTGTGTGTGTGTTTTATGTCCCAGATCATTTTTTCCTCTTTGCATTGGTAGTTTCATCATCTCAATTGGTGAGTGAAACACTTAGGCATCGAACACTGTAGAGAGGGAATTATTTTAAAAATCACTGGTGTTAAGATTTTCATCAAAGCAGTTTATCTTAGGAGGTGCTCAATTATGTTTTGCTGGTAAGAGTGACTTACATTGAGCCAATCTACATCGATTCATGTGTCAGTCAGTGTCACTCTCTACAATCCGGACCGGTTCACCTGGTCCGGTCCCAGCTGCCTTAGCAGAAAGGACTTTGAAGTAGCCTCACAACTATGGGTTTCTGTGAATTACTTTTTTTTTTTAAGAGGATGGTCACTTTGTTCAGGGTGGTGTCTATAAACAGGGCAGGTGGGCAGGGCCAGGGGCTCAGGAGATGAGCATTCAGACAATCTGCAGGGGCCCGGACTGTCCCACCTCGGGGGTCAGAGAGAACAGTTGGCTTGTATCTGACCAGCACCCCAGGTCACACAATTTTTAGAAGAGAACCTTTTTCATTTAGAGAAAACATCATGCCACTTGGTGATTTAGGGGAAGTTTGTGAGTGTTCTTTGTGTGTGCACATACATACTTACATATATACGTGCGTATGTATGTACAGATACTTAATATCTCTTAAATAGGAACTTGCTAAATATATATACTTACGATACATTAAATTTACTTTTAGGCATACAAAGAAGTCCCCTAGATTAGTGTCTCCCTACCTTGGTTGCATATTAGAATCACCTGGGAGATTTGTAGCAATCAGAATGTCCAGGCGGTACCTCAGGTGTCTGGCTGGGGACCCAGGCGTTATTATTATTATTATTTAAGCTCCAGGGGAGAATGAGTGCCCTAGACGTCACATCAGTTGTTAAAACATATTTTCCAAGATGTCATGATTTAAGAAGCACTTCGGAGGTAAGATTATGCAGATGTTACAGTGGATCAGATGATTGACTAAGACACCAAACTGTATATATTTAATGAATTGAATGAATTCATCAACTCAGCAAATAATAAACAAACATAAAATAAAGTATATCAGTTAGGTATAAGTGCTATGAATGGAAAAACAAAGCGCAGTGGAAGAGGAGGGAGTGGTGTGCGTGCGTGCGTGTGTGTATTTGCATCCAAGGGGTCATGCTGTTAGATTTCCATGGAGTGCTCGCAGAGGGCCCGTACGTGGTAACTATGCGCTGTCAGCACACTGTAAAGGAAAAGCAGGACTCTTTAATTAATTATAGAGAAGTAATTAGTAGCTCTTTGAGAAAAAAAAACCATTAAAATATCTAAGAACTGGACCAAAGGCATAAAAAGATAGTTCATACACACGGGAATAAAATAGCTGAAAACTACATGCTTAATATTCTGCCTTATTTGTACCAGTAGAAATGCAGGTTTAAAAAAGCCACAAGACACCATTACCAATTTGAAGAGGGAATTACTTTTAAAGAATTTGAACGCCCAATGCTTATGGGGGTGTGGTAGATGGATATTATCTTGCACAGCTGAGGAGTATGAATTATTACATTTCTGGAATGTGGTTTGATAGTATATGTTAATCACATTTAAAATGTATTCTTTGACCTATAGATAGTATTGCCATTGTCCCAACACCAAGAAAATAATGAGAAAGGTAGATAAATAACTAACATTGAAGTGATACTTATTATGCACTGGATACTTTGCAATAGAAACTCACAAAACCTGCACATCACTCCTGGGGGGTAGTGTTGTTACTCTCTTTCCTGGATAAAGAAACTGAAGAGCAAGGAGGGTAAGTGAATTGCCCAGAGTTATTCAGCTGGTAAAGAGTAAGATGAGAATTCAAATCCAGCCAGTCGGGCACCAGAGGCCGTGATCCAAAAACTGATCTGTACCACCTAGCACAAGAAGATAGTCATGGGGGTTATTTTGTAATAAAATATATCTTATAGATTGTAATATACCCATATCGAGGGATATATGGAGCAATTAAGATGATGTTAACAAAGAGATCTTTGTGACTCAGGGAAGTGCTCATTGATTAAGTGAAAAATGCAGGATGTGAACATTTTTGAAGATTTTAATTATTTGAAAATCATGAAGAAAAAGTACAAGGAAACATGTTAAAGTATTATGCATATTGAGATCATTTTCTTCTTTTCAATCTTCATTTTATAATGTCCTATATTGGGCATTATAATACTTTAAAGAAGTCAAAAACAATTTTTTATTATTTATTTATTTATTTAAAAGATTTTATTTATTTATTTGAGAGAGAGAGAGTGAGAGATAGAGAGCACGAGAGGGAAGAGGGTCAGAGGGAGAAGCAGACTCCCTGCTGAGCAGGGATCCTGATGCGGGACTCGATCCCGGGACTCCGGGATCATGACCTGAGCCAAAGGCAGTCGCTTAACCAACTGAGCCACCCAGGTGCCCAAAAACAATTTTTTTAAAAAGAAAGAAAGAGAAAGAAATTTAAAAATTATGGAAAGAAAAAAAATCAATATCAAACATAACACTAAAAAAAAAACCCAAATTCCTTCATGAAAGAAATTTAATATTTACATTCTCCTATATATACCTTATTAATACTTACTAGGGTATCTGTGACACTTCCAGAATAACTTTTCTTTTGGAAATGAGCTCCATTATTTAATATCTTAATCTTTTAAATCCATAATAAGTACATTAAAATTTATATATATACACAGAGCAGTGCCAGTATCAGCTAATTTGGGATCTTAACATGTTTCATGTTGAAACTCAGAGGTGACTCATCAGAATGCTGGATTATTTCATAGAAACTTTATCTCTCAGTAGACCTTGAAGATTAACAAAAAACCCAAACCAAGAACAAATCGGCAGTGCCCTTTACAAGGCTGTGTCAACCTTAGCCAGAGGAAACGATACTTTTCATTCTACCTGAGGTAAGAGAATGGATAGTTAATAATAAATGTGTGTATGTGTGCGTGGGTGGGGGGTTGAGTTCAAACCACAGAACCATAGAAATATTCTAATTTGGTTATGAACAGTTGGTACTTTCCACACGTACTTAACTCTTTTGTCTTTACTTTATTGATTGTTATCTCTTGGAAATTACAGCAGATGCTTTGTGATGTTATTCATAAAGATTGATGTAAATGGTTTGACAGCTTAGCCATTAAACTTCATCCAGGATTTGGGCATTAACAGTCTTTTTTTTTTTTTTTTAGTACGGGAGGTGAGTGGAAGTTGGTAACAGAATTATCTGGGACTGAGGAGCTAGCATGCATCCAGAAAACCTTCGTTACACTAGTTCATCTAATCACTCAATAATTTTGGTAATAGGCCTTGTTATTCATCTCCATTTTGGGAAGGAGCAGGTAGGATCTGATACTTCTAAGTAACTTGCCTAAGGTCGCACAACTAGTCAAGGCTCTAGCTTCAGTGTGCGCGATGCAAGGAACATGGGATTGCTTATGAAATATTCACACTTGGTGTCAGAGACTCACTGCCACTTTCCCCCATTTTACTCTCTAAATCTGTAATTCAAAGGCTAAAATATGTATTGGAGTAGGATTGAAATTCAACATAGTTTTGAGTCCATGTAGATTAGGCATTTGGAGTGTAGGAAACTCCTGCTTTCTCTGTTTCCCTAAAATAAACGCACGTGGGCATGTGTGTGTAAATACACACACACACATCCATACACCTATTCCTCTGTAACAAGTATTAGTGCTTACTCTATGCTGGGCATTGTTCTGGACTCCAGTGATACAATAATGAACAAAATAGATTCAGTTCCTAAGTTATGAAGAGCTTAGTTCTGAAGAAGGAAGATGGATATTTAAAAATTCAAGCCACATGAAGATCATGATGAGCATTTTGGTGTGATGAGAGAAAAAAGGACACACACACACACACACACACACACACACACATCCTTACATGGGCAGACCTGCCATACACATCTCGATGTATCACAGACTGTCTATTCATAGAACAGTAGATTTTCTGGAAATATTTTTGGTCTCAACTTTGACCTTTGAGGTAAGGTTTAGTAGAACAGGCCTGACATACAGCAGACTTTTTTGTATTGGAAAATTGCATTCTTAGGAATTTCTTTCTGGATGCCGAAATTCATTACCTTGAAATTTTATGAATTCTGTGTGGCTGAAAGTTCTGAGAATGCTTGGTGAGTATATTAAGGGATATGAAAACTTACTGCACTGATTTTTTTAAAAGTCTGTGTGCCAGAAGATTTTTAAAAACCCCCTTCATGGGCGCCTGGGTGGCTCAGTTGGTTAAGCGACTGCCTTCGGCTCAGGTCATGATCCTGGAGTCCCAGGATCGCGTCCCGCATCGGGCTCCCTGCTCAGCGGGGAGTCTGCTTCTCCCTCTGACCCTCTTCCCTCTCGTGCTCTCTGTCTCTCATTCTTTGTCTCTAAAATAAATAAAATCTTTTTAAAAAAATCTCCTTCATGCTACAGGTGTATGTTTATTTGCAAGTTTTGGCTAAACCCGTCTTACTCTGTTTTCCAGAGAAACTACTGGAAGCAGAATCCTCAAGATGCATCGTATAGAACTACTCTTGACACTTTTGGCACTTATGTTTACAAGAACCTCAGGTAAGTGAATATAATCATTCACAAGCATATTTCATGGGTCATTTAGAGGGAATATCAAGGTTTCACTTCTTTATGTGGAGGTGGCTATTGAAGATGCTGAATTTATTAAAATTAATGGTTTTAGATTCTACTTTGAAAGTTACCAACCATATGGTGTCCCTGTCGTAGAGAAGAAAAGTTTCATAGAAATGAAATCAAGGGGCGCCTGGGTGGCTCAGTCGGTTAAGTGGCTGCCTTCAGTTCAGGTCATGATCCCGGGGTCCTGGGATCGAGCCCCACGTAGGGCTCCCTGCTCAGCGGAGAGCCTGCTTCTACCTCCCCCTCTGCCTGCCGCTCTGCCTACTTGTGCGCTCTCTCTCTCTCTCTGTCAAATAAATAAATAAAATCTTAAAAAAAAAGAAATGAAATCAAGTAAAGAATCATGTGGGATTACTGAAAAGGAAAAGATTTAGTCCTCTGAGTTTATGCAGAGAAAACAGGATTGTATCTGGAAACAAATTACATTTGTCTGAGATGAAAATCTGCTTTATGTTATTTAAAACTGAAGAGTTCACAGCCATCTTTATTATTATTATTATTAAAGATTTTATTTATTTATTTGAGGGAGAGAGAATGAGAGAGAGAGCACATGAGAGGGGGGAGGGTCAGAGGGAGAAGCAGACTCCCTGCCGAGCAGGGAGCCCGATGTGGGACTCGATCCAGGGACTCCAGGATCATAACCTGAGCCGAAGGCAGTTGCTTAACCAACTGAGCCACCCAGGCGCCCAGCCATCTTTATTATTGATTTTTAGAAAGTTTTACACACATTCTTTTTCTCCCAACATGAAGGCCAAGATTCATCTCATTATTTAGGTAGTGAAGACAGTGAGTGGGAATGCCTTACAGGTCTTGAGGGAAGTACTTGAGTTGGAAGGAATACATAAGAAAGACCGCATAGACTAGGGAAAACAAGCAGGCTTTATATCAGGTGGCAGGTACCAGTTTTAACTGATTAGCAGTGATGGCTTGGAGACTTTTATCAAGAAGGATTCCGTGGCTTCATCAGGATCCTTTGGAGAAGAGATTCATGACTGATTAGCAAGGTTCTCCTTATGCTTTGGAGGAGAAGGTGGGAACACAAGTATTGATTTGCCTTGATCTGTTAATTAGGAGAGGGTAACACATAAGCCCATATCCCCTACTTTCAGAATTACTGCTGAAGAGATAGGGAATTTAAATTATTGATACTTTCAAATAACTCCAGTCCAATATTTACTTAAGTGGGTCCACTTTTGTTGAGATCCTGACAGTGCAATACTACCCAGATGTTAAAGGAAGGAGGTAGATCTGCTCCTCTTGATGCCAGATGACTAATCTTTTAGAAAGTGCAGGGTGAAAAAGCAAGGTGCAGGGAAGTGTGCATTGTGGATACCTTGCTCTGTAGACACACACTAATAACCTTGCCCCCAAGTTACAGTGAAACATGTTTCAGGCTCAAAACTAGTCACACAGCCTATTCTCTAAGGTTACTAAGGTCCCAGCTCTTTGTCCTTTTAGGTATCTGAAGAGCACCTTTCATAAAGGGTTCACTCTGGGCAAATATGACAGTATTCTACGTGAGGATTCATTTAATCTAGTAGAAGTTGAATGACAGTATCCTATTTATTATCCAAACTCAAGACATTTCCAAACACAGACATCATTCCAAAGGGTCTAGGTTGTTGACCCTGTTGGATTCTTACTCTCTGTTCATGTAGGAATGGGAGTTCTTGCTCTGGGCAGTCCATACACCTTGAATTCCACTCACTTTTTTTTTCAATCAAAAACAATTTCTAATCAACAAAGCCTATAGTGTGAAGCATAAGAAAGATTAGGTAGCTGAAGCCATTAACTGCCAGGGGAGCGTGAACTTTCAACTCCAACCGTCTATCCCTGGAAGGTCTGTAAGCCAGGTTAGGTTTCTACAAATGATAAGTCCTCCCCCAAAGAAATGGTGAATGTGTCTATCACAACACAGGCACAGGTGTTTATAGAAGTGTTCTTTTTTAAGAGTGGCCGAAACCTAGAAATAACCCATATGTTCAAAACCCACAGAATGGATAAATTGTCAAATATGAACACAACTGGATGTACATAACTATGAGAAAAAGAACAAATCACTGCTTCGTGCAGCAACATGTCTGCCTATCAGAGACATGATGATTCAGGAAAGAATCTAGGCAGAAGAGCACAGACTGTAGCATTTGTGTCCTTTGTTTTATGTATATTATATCCCTGAAACGGGAAAATAAGTGAAATTGTTTTTGACATGCCATCCTTTTGGATGTCCATTAAAACTAACACCAACACTTACACATGTATCACACCTTCTGTGTTGAAGTAGTGAAATGTAAAATGGAGTTTCTATAACAACCACCAAACACAAGGTTGGTATTCATTAACACTTGTACTTTGAGGTAGATTTCGACCTCCATGTTTTCAAAGAATACTTCTACCATTTGAGCCACTTCCTCTTTACATTGTGGTTAACAACATCGAGTTAAAACCAGACAGTTGCTTTGAGAAATAGACCCTAACTATAGGGAAGACCACGCCCTCAGAGAAATGCTCTACTTAATTTAAGGATTCTCATTCTCAAAATTCAGTTACAGGGCACTGTTGGTGGGAATGCAAATTGGTGCAGCTACTGCAGAAAACAGCATGGAGGTTCCTCAAAAAATTGCAAATAGAAAGACCATATGATTCAGTAATTTCACTACTGGGTATTTATCCAAAGAAAACAAAAACACTAATTTGAAAAGGTACATGCACCCCTATGTTTATTGCAGCATTATTTACAACGGCCAAATATGGAAGCAACCCAAGTGTCCATTGATAGATGGATGGATAAAGACGATGTGGTGGATATATATACACACAATAAAATATTACTCAACCACAAAAAAGAATAAGATTTTGCCACTTGGGACAGCATGGATGGACCTAAAGGGCATTATGCTAAGTGAAATAAGTCAGAAAGAGAAAGACAAATACCGTATAATTTTGCCTATATGTGGAATCTAAAAAACAAAACAAATGAATAAACAAACAAATGCAGACTCCTAAAATACAGAGAACACTTTGGTGGTTGCCAGAAGGGAAGTAGGGAGATGAGTGAAATACATAAAGGGGATTAAAAGTACAAATTTCCAGTTAGTTATAAAATAAATAAATCACGAGGATGATAATTACAGCATAGGGAGTATGGTCAATAATATTGTAATAACGTTGTATGGTGACAGATGGTGACTACACTTATCGTGGTGAGTACTGTGTAGTGTATAGAATTGTTGAATCAATATGTTGTACACCTGAAGCTAATATAAGACTGGATGTTAATTATACTTGAATAAAATAAAGGGGCATGCTGGAGCCACCGGAGAACAGGATATGGAAAGGGGCCATGAGGGCTGACTTTGGACTATCAGAGGTTCAAAAGGAGGGGAATGATGACCCTGTCAGCTGAAAAGATCAGATAAATTTCTGAAGACAGAGTATCTGGGTTGATTGAGAAAGAGGGAGGGGAGAAGGGAGGGAGAGAGCGAGCTTGCAAGAGCATTCAAGGAGGGAAGTAACAGATACCCAGATTTGGAGTGATTCTGTATTAATCAATCCTTGTCAGTCCACGTGGTAACCCAGAGAGATAATGAACTCACACACACTCTAAGCTATATAGGAGCACCTTAACCAGCCCCAGGCCTGCCCAGGGAATGGTCAGGTAAACTGATTGAGAGCACACTTCTGGTGAGACAGGGCAGGAACTCTGAGGACTCTAGATTTCTTGTTTTCATTTCCATGGAGACTCCCCAGCTAGGGATATTTTGGGGTAGGTGTGGCAACATGGTGACCTCTGTGGTTTTCGTTAGGAGGAATCTGGAATGTGTAACATTTTCTTTGGAAAAGACTTCACTGCATTTATCTGTCCTCTAGCTATGGTAGGTTAAGTTTGGGTCGTGTCCTGTTTGGGAAAGGCATTAGAAATGTTGTCTACATTTATGCCCTGAGAGTATCCTAGTGTTGGAAAGATTGACTTTCTGTCTCTTAGTGTTGGAAAGATTGACCCTTTTTAAAATGAGAACTCACAAGACTGAGACATTGAGATTGCTCAGGACTTTCTTACTCACCTGGCTTATTTGCCTCATGTGTTAGGAAAGAAAACATTTACCTTTGTCATTCTGTTTTTGTTTTTCTTTTACTTTGCTAATCTTATGAAGAAACTTGTACTTCACGTTTTAACATCACCGCAGTCAGAGGGGAACCTTTCTATCTGAGATATTGCTCATCAGCATCTGAGCCCAAGAATGAAACAGCCGTCATAAAATGGTACAAGAGCAATGGATCACAGGGGCGCATTGAGCTAAACTCAAGCAGTTCACCCAGAATTTCTCTGCATGATTATGTCTTGGAGTTTTGGCCAGCTGAGCTGGAGGACAGTGGATCTTACTTTTTCCAAATGGGGTAAGTATAGCTTCTCTTTGTGTTAGTGTATTTCATAGCACTCTTGGACTTAGTTCAGCAAATCAGATATACAGCATCTGAAAGGATAATCCATGCATTTACTCTCCCTTACCCCCCCTACAACATGCAATAAATACTTCATTATGGAAAAATTAAATATCTGCCCTTGTGTTTATCTTTTTAGTGATCTTAACGAAAGATTACCTTAATATCTCTTTTGGGGAATCCTTAGCAAAGATAAGTGGGTACCAAATGAAATTCATTTTAAAATTCAGCTGCTCCTACTGTGTAGAGTTGTTGGTCAAATTGGATGAGTGAGGACTCTATATTGAACGTGTGGTGAAGGGGGGCAACGTCAGCTTCCTGGGTGGCATCCTCAGGCTGGGGCAAAGGGTCGGAACCGGTGTGGACTCATCCCGGTCCAGTTTTCCGGGGTTTGTTGAGTATCGGGTGGTAGTGTGAGTGAGGGATGTATGGGTCTTGCACCCAGTCACAGACCTACAGCCAGGAGCAGTGAGAGAGAAGAGCCCAGAAAAGGCTTTGCATGACTTGCACGGGACAGACCCCTATAGTCTATGCCAGGACACTCATAATCAAGAGTCCCAGAGTCATAAGTTCTTTGAAATGAGAAAAACCAACTGAATGTTTCAGTGATTATTACTGAACTGGGTTCTCTTTATACTTTATTTGGTGAGCTGGGAAGGAGCAGCTGGGACAAGCGGTGTTCTATGTGATGGATTATTAGTCTTTATGACATGGTGTTTATCTGGCATGTTTGTGGTGCTGTGTATGTACTTGCCTCTGCACGTGAGTATGTGTGTAGTTTTAGAGAAATCTGAGGCTGACCTGGGAAAGATAGCTCGGGGCCAGGTGAGGGGAGTGCTGGTGGTGTGCTCTCAGATGTAGTAGATTTCTGGGGTGGGTCCTGATCATTATCAACAGTGCTATTGAGAGCAGAGTGAGATAATCACGGTGAAACCTTGTTATCACTCATGTGGTTTTGCACAAAATGAGGTCATTTTGGTTTGTTTCTATACATAGGAACCCCCAGGAGTCAGAAATTCAAAAACTCTTTTCCTGTTTGTTTTGACCAGTGAATTTTGTGTGTTCCTTGAAGAGTGACGATTCTAGAAGTAGCTCACAACTGGGACTTTTCACACTAATGTAGAATGAATACTCACAAATGGGGTAAAAAAAAAAAATCTCCCTAGTCCTGATTTAATAAAGGCATGATTTAAATGCGGGAAGTACCCCAGACAGGGCAGGAAGAGCACATTGAGGGGAAGAGTCAGTTATCCACAAACATCGCTTGGAGACAGATAGGGACAGAAGGCAACGTCTCTCTGATACGGAGGGTGGAGAACACAGCCTGGCTTAGGAAGGAAGACTGGAAGCATCAAATAGAGACAGGCTGTCGGAGAAGTGTGGAGAACTAGGAAGATGATCAGACAAGGCAGGAAAAACAAGGTGGCTCAGTGGCTGTGGTGATGAACTTTGAAAGGTGTTGGAGGCTGACGAATAACGTGAGACTAATGTGATGGAATGAGGAGAGACCTTGACAGTGGTTTTGGGAACATCAGTGGGCGGGGTGCAACACCTGGGTGGCTCAGTCAGTTGAGCTGAGCGTCTGCCTTAGGGTTTGGTCGCGATCCTGGGGTCCTGGGATCGAGCTCTGCATCGGGCTTCCTGCAGCGGGGAGTCTGTTTCTCCCTCTCCCCCAGCTGGTGGTCACTCTCTCTCTCTCACATAAATAGATAAAATCTTTAAAAAAAGAAAACCAATGGGAATCTACACAGGTTGTTTTGGACACCTAGGGGCATTGAAGATGGGGATTTCTTCAAATTTGGGTCACTGGTGAACAATATCCTCTGTGTGTGTGTGTGTGTGTACGTGTGTGTGTGTGTGTGTGTGCACAGATTTAGATGAGCAAGCCTCTGTATTTCATGTGGAATCTGTCCATTAGAACCATAATCCTTTCATTTTTCAGGAGCCCTCTGCTAATAATCAAAGGCCTCTGGAGACTGATACTTGAATCCTGAAGTCAGATCAAATTTTAAGAAGGAGATCCACCAAGAAGGGAGGGGATGCAGGAGAGAGGGGGTGTTCGATGCTAGAGGGGAGGGCATGAATATAGAGAGAAAAGCACGTGCAGAAGTCTCATAGTCATGTTCTAGATTGACAAGCAGCAAGATTGACTTGGTAAGGGGCCTCCCAAGAATGGGCTAAAGCTTTTCAGATCCCCTCTTGTGTGGCAGGAGTGGCTCCTGTGACCAAGAATGGATGGCCTTGTGGGAGAACAGGGGTGGTCACAGCTTTGGTCAGTTGGCCTCAGCTTCACACTGGCCTTCATGCTCCCCGAGCAAGGACAGTGTCCCCTTGTTCCCACATTGCCAGGGCAGTGGCTGGGACGTGGAGGCGTTCTGTCAGTCAGGACTTACTGAGAGTTAGGAATTAGGATTGCAGAGGTAGAGAACAATATGGCCCGATAAGATGGAAATATGCATGTACTGTCTTCCTCGTAAGTGACAGGACAGAAAGATCTGGAAAGAGAACTCTGTCCAGCTCAGCGGCGCTGAAGTCGGGGAAACATTAGACACACTTGGGAAGACGATGATGCCAATGGGATTCTGAATCCTTTCCAAGGGCCGCGTAGCTCTATTATGCTCCATGGCCGCTGACCTACCGCCTTTAACCTTGAGGACAGCTTGTCAAGCCACCCACCACTTCCTGCCCAAGGGAGAAGCCAGACTCACCTCGACTGTGAGAGCATAGTATTGGGCAGTGCAGTCCTGGTCTTTAGCACCAGACTGAAGTGTGTTTGCATCCTGACACTGCCGCTGACCGGGTGTGGGAACTTGGGCCAGTGATTCAGCTTTAGGTGAGGTTTAGCTTTCTGACCTCACGTAAGAGAAATCGCCATCCCCATTGCACATGCGCGGTGCAATGCCCGGAGCTCAGTGAGTGCTAGTCTTCCTTCCACGCTACTGTAGACTTAGAGAGGGCACTGCAGGAGCCTGTGGTAGGTACAAAAGGCACACTGGACAACTTAACCACACGTCTGTTGTGTTTAGTATGGGGATCCGTATATTGCATGTGCAGTTTAAACAAACATCAGGTTGCAAACATTTCCTTGTTTCCTGGCCAATAGAACATTATTGTAGAATGTAACACTTTTTTAAAATGTCTTAACTTAAGGGGCGCCTGGGTGGCTCAGTGGGTTAAGCATCTGACTCTTGATTGCAGCTCAGGTCATGATCTCAGGGTTGTGAGATCGAGCTCCTTTTTAAAAACTGTGTTAAAGTTGTTTCCTCTTCCAGCTTACTAATTTCTAATCAGAAGGAACAACACCAATAAAATCAATTCAAACTAACGTTTGCTCAGTAAAGTGCTAATATAGTTATGCAGCCACTCCAGACTTGGCTTTACTCAACAGTAAGAGAAGAGGATTAGAAGAAATTGCCCAGAGAAATATAAAACCCAATGCATATATACACACTTCCAGGAAACAAGTTCAGGAGTTTGTTTGTGGATCTCATCAATCCACTGCTACTGTCCCATCCTGAGTTAAGAATCTTTGAACTTGTACATTTTCAAAGATCATTGAGGTTTTAAACATTTCTGTCCAGACACCCATAATATATGGTCTGTAGCAGGTGGGGTGTGTGTGTGTGTGTGTGTGTGTGTGTGTGTGTGTGTGTGTGTGTGTGTAGGACTGCTGAGGTTTTTCTCTTTCACAGCCCCTTACCCTTGTCCCATGACAATTGTTAAATTTCTTGCTGCACTGAACCAAAATGGGGCAGAGCATGGTCTGGGCATCAGTGAATGAGCCTCTTTATACAAAAATAAGGAAAGGTTTTCACTGGTTGGATTGGTTACTAAAAGGTGGTATTCGCAAAGTCTCTGTACTAATTATAAAATACCTTTAAACCTTTGTTTCATAGACATGATACGCATGAATGGAAATTAAATGTCATTGGAAAAAGTAAACACAGCTGTTTTGCTGAAAAACAACTAATTAGTAAAACTGTGGAAGTTCAAAAATCGTTGCATGTAAACTGTAAACAAAACACATACTATTCAAAACTGGCCAATAGAACATCACTGTATAAGGTAACACTTCTAAAATATTTTAACTTAAGGGGCGCCTGGGTGGCTCAGTGGGTTAGGCGTCTGACTCTTGATTTCAGCTCAGGTCATGATCTCGGGGTCGTGAGATGGAGCCCGGCGTCGGACTCTGAGCTCAGCAAGAGGTCTGCCTGAGAATCTCGTTCTTCCTGTCCCCCGGCCCCTTACTCCTGCTCTCTCTCTTAAATAAGTAAATCTTTAAAAAGTATTTTAACTTGAGGAAAAAAAGCCAAAAATCCAAAGTGAGGCTGTGGAGCATCCTTGTCTTGTCCCGTGCAAGCTGCCTTGACCCCTCGACAGCTCAGCTGCCCGTCTGAGCAAGGTGTCCCAGCAGGGTTGCTCACATGAGCTCCTGCCCCATATTAAGTGTTTGATAAATGGTAACAGCTTCCTCTTTCTTGCCCTTCTTTCATTTTCCTTCTCTTTTGATAAATTAAATTTTAGGAATGCAAGATTAGGGATTTTTATTTTCTTCTGCCACATATATTTAAAATTTTAAATTCTATTGTATACGATATTTTGTATTGTATATGTATTTTTTCTAAACATATGAGTTCCTTTTATAAAGATGGAAGATGGGAAAAATGCACAATGAAGACAGCAGAGCTCACTCAGAATTCCCCCAGCCAGAGACGTTGGGATTTTTGTGTGTGTAAACATCTACTTTTAAAAAGTGATATTTAAAAACATGTTTTTAAATAAAAATGGTATTTTTAATGGCTTGTATTTTTCCTTTATCCACTAAAAATTATATTGCGATTATTCCCCTACCTCTTTAAACATCCTTCCCAACGTGGGATTCCATTGTGTATTACACTTGTGTCTAACTAAAATCCCCTGGTTTGAGGCATTTGTTAGTTTCTTACTTTCCACTATTATTTGCATAGCTAAAATAAGTATCATTCTAGTAAGTCGTAGGGTGTGTGTATGATTTATTCTTCAGTCACATCCCTAAAAGTAGAATTATTGGATCAAAGGCTCTGAGCACATTTATGGCTTTTGCTCCACATTATTAAACTTCTCTCCGGGGAGCTATGCTAGTTCAAAACCCTCTTTTCCGGCACCACCACACACTGTGAAGTCATACCGTTAGAATCTGACATGCAAAATTTCTGTACTTTTCAGTAGTTTTTTTCCCCATTTCTTAATAATAAATTGAACATCTTATGTATTTATTGCACCTTAGGATTACTTTTGTGGATTATCTATTTTCTTCAGCTGGTGTACCTTTTACTTGAATTGTAAGAGCTCTTTTAGACAATACTATGGAGATTATATATATATTCACAAACGTATCATATATAAACTTATAGTATATACCTATATAATACATAGACATTCTTAAATTACATACATGCAGACACCCAACACAAATTATATTATTTCTATAGAAGAACAAACCTGAAAAATGTGACTCTGTTATGGAAATTTTAAAGAGCCATATGGGAGAGTGAGCCAGACAGAAACCCTTCAGAAAGTTGAAGCTACGGATGATTTCCTAGAAATCTTTGTTTGCATATTTTGCTTCACCACTGTTTACTTGTAATTTTTCAAGGAGAGCTCTTATCCAAATGTTTTCTAAATGTCTGAGTCAGTCCTGAGTGGACTTGACTCTATTTCCTATCAAACGTGCAAATATTTAACAGTAGTTATAATTTTGTGAGGTTCAGTGTACAGGTTTCAAGAAATCTCAACATGTGGATATTTAAATTCAGAAAATAGATCTGCTGAGGCTGTTTCTAGCTAGATGATTAAACACAAGGTTCATTATTCTCAGCCTGTTTACAGATCATGGCCTATCTGAGGGGAGGAGAGCAAGGAAGCTAAATCAGTAAACACATGATTGGAAATAAAAATGAAGAGTCTTTGATATTTAAATGTGCTTTGGAAAAAAACAGTTTGGGGTCATAAAAGTTTGACATGTACAGAAACAATTTACTGAAATGAGGATGCGAGTGGGTGCTTCCATGCTAAGCACCCTCTGGGCTTAGCCCCAGTTGCTGCCAGCTTTGGCACCTTCGAGAGAGGTCTGTGGGCAGTACATTCTCCTTGTTCCTAAGCAGGAACAGTGTCACATAGTCAAGGTTAGCCATTTAGTTCCCATTTTCCATATCTGGATGTTAGATCGCTTAGAACCTCTTCCATGGGTGACTGATGGCTAGATTGAAGAAGGTGGCTTTTTTGTTTTTATTCATTCCTGTGACCTGTATGGAAATTTGTGGTGGAGAGACATGTTTGTGTGTGCCTGTGGATTTGAATATTCTTGGTACCTTTCTGATCAGTCCACTGTCTTCTGGTGGAAGACATCAAGAGGCTGGGTGGTTTGCTAGGTACTCAGGTCTCTGAGTAATTTTGCTCCCACCTCCACTACCCACCCCCAGGATGGATAGTCCTGAGTATATGGACTTCAACTACAAGTGTTACAAAATAGAGTTGTGCAAAAAGTTTTCACCCAAGCAAGGATTTTTTTGTTATAGTGATTACTCTCTCTCTCTCTTCCTTTACCTCCTTCCTTCCACCCCTCCTTCCCTTCTCCCTCTCCCTTTGTCTTTACCCCTCCCCCCCTTTATGTGTAAAAGAGAGAGATTAAAAGAAAATGACAGGAGCAGCTACAGCACCCCCTATATTCTATTTCCCAGCATGTATTAATAACAACAATAATAACAGTAATGGGCTATGTTTCATTGTTGCCACAGAGGCAGTACCAGATCCCTGGGACATCGACTCAGTTATTGCTAGTTTTCAGTTTCCCCCTTTTTTAAATAAAAATCTTTTATAAATTTGAATCAATATAACATGATACTGCTTTTACTTAAAATATTTTAACTTGCTTTTTTCCTTTTTTTTTTTTTTTGCAAAACAGAACTGTGAAGAGATGGAGAACAATAAAAACCCAGTTTTACAGAAGAATGCGGAGTTTAGAGATCAGGGATATTACACCTGTGTGTTTTTCATTCATCATAATGGAAAACTATTTAATGTCACCAAAACCTTCAATGTAACAATAGTTGGAGGTAAGAGAAATTTTAGAATGGGAAAGAAGCAAATGTATCTTTGTAAAATGAGTTTTCTTTGTAATGCAGGAATCCAAAGGCAACTTAACTTGGAGTTGTGACCACATTGCTCGCTCAAATTTAAGGGTCAAATCGTTTGGGCATCATTCACCACATTGGAAAGATTATTTTCAGCGGGGGGGGAAGTAAATGACCTTTATATAGGTGAGCCTCCCATGAGCCAGCATTCTTATTTCATGTTTGAGTAATTTGAGGAATCTCTTGTTTAGCATATGCTTTCACTCAACAGATATTCTTCAAAGTGTCTATAATTCAATAAACTGTACTGAGCATCAGGAGGTAAAAGAGGCAGGGAAATAGGAAATAAAGTGTGTAACGTACTAGAGAAATTTGATTATAGGCAGGAGAGGTGATAATCCACATAGGAGTACCCTAGTATATGAAACTGGATTCATCTGTGAGGTGTTAAGGGTGCAGAGAGAGTCCAGAGGAAGATCAGAGTCTGGAGACTCCGAGCTAAGTTTAGAGGCTGAACACGAGATGGGCAGGAGGACATGCCGGGGACAGGGTGCTCTGGGATTTCAATGATATACTTCAAGTTTTAGTAGATGGCATACTGTCTTAAAGATATTCTTTTACACCACCCCTCCCCTAGGGCTCCCACTGACATTCCTGATGGCGGGGCGGGCGGGGGGGAGGAGGAGACGGATCCAGAGAAAGATAAGCAATAGCAATTTTCTACAAAATCACCCCTTTGTCCTGGAATCAGTTCATGTCCCTCAATATTCTCAAGACCTGAGAGTTCCTACTTTCTCTGGTGGCATCCCAGGTCCTGCTGTCTGCCTGTATTCATTCCACACATGCCCAGAGAGTCTGAATCCCAGAAGAGCCAAATCTGACTCGCTTGGAGTTTCACTTTGCAAGTTTCATCCTCCAGTTCCTACCCACACACTCACCACTCATTTCTCTACCCTTCACTCTGCAGCATCACACTTCCCGAGAGGGCTTAGGTAGGGTTGGTGCCGGAGAGCCCCTTAGGCTCCCTTCACTCCTTCTGCATATACATCGTGTTTGCTGAGCACCAGTAAGCCCCAGGAGTTTGCTGAGCATCGGGAATGACTGCTCTGTACATTACTTGTAAATGCCCCAGAAGCACCGGCTGTACCAGAAGGGAGAGTCTAGGTCATGAAGAAAGTTGCCAGTGCTGATCTTTGGACTGACAAGAACTTGACAACATAGCAGGTTCAATATGTGCTCTCCGTATTCGGCAGTTATTAGCTCCCTAGGTCGTATGACAGCATTCAGAGGGAAGCTGAGGCCGAGAGTATTAGGTACCTCTAGTCAGGGTCAGAAGTCACTCGAACAGAAGCAGAGCTGAGCCCGCAGGTGTGGACATCCCTGCAGGGCCAGGACTAAGGTGAGGCAAGCGAGGCATCCAGAGCACAAAATTGAAGGCGTGTTTCCCTCACTGTTTGCGTGGGAAGGGTCGACACCTGAGAGCGAGTGCCTTGCCTACTGCACAGAGTAGAGTCCCTGTCCCCAATAAATCTGTCTGTGAGGAGTTGATGAGAGCAGACAGGAGGAATAAAGGCAGAGCAGAAAGGCATTTCCCGGGGACTTTCCCGCTAAGTCCTGCAGGTGGGTTTGTCCGCCTGGATGGACATTTTCCTCTGGCGTTTAGCTGCAGAAGCCACAGATTTGAGCTGAGGGAAACCCAATTCAGTGTGTTTTCTCCAGTTATATTAGCTTTGAGTTGACGGAAAGCGAAACGACAAACACTATCAGCTGCAACCATTAATTAATGAAAATACGGCAGAAGTAAGTGTAAAGTGATGACTATTAGGATCTTTGTCACATGGTATAAGCGTGTTACTACAAATACTTGTCTTAGAGAAGCTCAGTGCAATGCTGACTCGTTTTTCTTTTCTTCTTTCACTTTTAGATCGCAGCAAAATAATTCCTGTTCTTCTTGGACCAAAGCTTAACTATGTGAAGGTGGAATTAGGTATATTTTGACATACATATACTCTGCATTTAGGAATGGGGGTAAAACTGAGTCTTCCAAGGCTAAATCTGACTCAATGATCGATCCATATTGTGCGTGCATCACACGTGCCAGGCTTAGTGAAGAAAAGCCTATCATTGTTTGAATGTTGCCATTTGTAGGCTGGTGAAAACGAATGGTCTGTTGAAAACATTATACATAGGGTTTTGGTCACCCTGCTGTGGCTTTTCTGTGATAGTCTTTTGGCCACTTTTAAATATGAAAACTCTAGGGGCGCCTGGCTCAGTCGTTAAGCGTCTGCCTTCGACTCAGTTCATGATCCCAGGGTCCTGGGATCGAGCCCCATGTCGGGATCCCTGCTCCGCGGGAAGCCTGCTTCTCCCTCTCCCACTCCCCTGCTCTTGTGTTCCCTCTCTCGCTGTGTCTCTCTCTGTCAAATAAATAAATAAAAATCTTTAATAAATAAATAAATATGAAAACTCTGAGAGAACACTCTGGAGGAATGATTCAGACTTATTCTGTGGTCTGAATATTTGATTGATGAATCAATGGGCTTTGACTCAATGGACTTAACTGACTGTACATTTAAGATTTGCCTAGACAGGGCTTGATGAAATCAGTGCATCCAGTTGCATAAGTAATTCCTTTCCAAAAGGGAAGGAAGGAAGGAAAAGAAGAAATTCACATATGCTACACCATGTTTTATATTAGGTGATTGAAATATATTCTTAAATTAAATCTTCCGAACAACTCCAAGGGGTATTATTCCCATCTTGTGGATTAAATGACCAAAGCCCAGGAGAAAGGGTTCAGTAATTTGTCTAAAGTTAAATCAATAAAAAGTGGCAAAGCTGGGGTCCAAGTTGCTGTTCACTGTTTCCTAAGCCCACACCTTTGGGCCAGCATCTGTCACAATCATTTGTGGGACCACATCTGCCCAACACAGCTCGGATACTTTGCGATTTGTAGTTGTTGTTTGCCTGCTTTTTATTGGTTTCTGAACTTAGCTCTCTTATTTCTTTCTTCTCATTTTGGGCTTAATTTGCACCTCATTTTTCATTTGTCGACATGGAGACATAGAGAATTAATTTCAGTCAACCTCTCTTGTAGCACATGCATTTTAAACTCTAAAGTTCCCTCTAATCATGACTTGAGTTGTTTCCAACAAATACGGGTATGCCATATTTTCATTACTATTGGGTTCAAACATAAAAAAAAAAAACAAAACTTCCCTTGTGATTTCTTCTTTCTTCTATGGATTATTTTTTCTTCTTAATTTCCAAATCTTTGGAGGATTTTCTAGTTGTTTTTTGTTGTTGTTGCTGTTATTGATATATAGTTAAGTTCCATTCTGGTCCAAGATTATACACTGTATCATTTCTGTCATATGCAGTTTGGAGTAACTTGCTTCAGGACCAGAATGTGGTGTGTCTCTGATGAATGTTCCAAGTGCGTCTGAAACAAATATGCATTCTGCAGGTTTTGGTTTTATCATTCTGTAAATATCAATTATGTGAAGTTAGCTAATGGTATTATTCAGATCATCTGTATTTTAACCAAGCTTTTGTGTGTTTTCTTTATCTGTTACCAAGAGATGTTAACATCTCCAACTACAATGGTAATTTATCTCTGTACCCTTTAGTTCCGTCAATCCTTGCATTATATATGCCGAGGTTATCTCATGGGCATATACAAACTGATGCCTGTTGAATTGATACTTTATCATTATAAAATTTCTCTCTATCTATCATACTTCTTTCCTGAGTGCCTACTTTCTCTGATAATGGATAGACATATAGGTTTTCTTTTGTTTGAGACTGACAGGCTTTCTCTCTCTCTTTTTTTCTTTTACATCTTTTTACTTTTAGCATTTCTTTGTAAATCAAATACACATAAAATGTATCTCACATAGATGGCATATATTTGGATCTTTTTTGAAATCCAGTCTGTATAGTGTGTAATCCACTTGCATTTCATGAATTATGGATGGAGGTGGTGTGAAGCCTCTCATCTTGCTACCTGTTTTTTAGTTGGTTTATGTGTTCTTTGGTCCTTTTATTCCTCCCTTCCTTTTGGATTCATAAAGTATTTTCTTTATTTAATCTGCTTTGTTTTCTTTTGTGTTAGACCTTTTTGTATCCTTCGTTAGTAGTTCTAGAGATTACAATATGTATCCTTGTCTGACTGCAATAAGACAAAGGTACATCTCAGCACATTCATAACTTCACAGCATGGGAGGACCTTGCAACAGTTCATTTCATTTGTCCCTCCTACCTCAGGTTGTGCTGTTATTTTATGTATTTCTCTCTTGCAGATGTGCTAAAACTCACAGTAGATCACATTATTATTGCTTTAAATAACCCACAGTCTTTTATGTTTACTCAAATATTTGTATTTTCTTGTGCTCTTCATTTGTTCCTGTAGTTGCTTGCTTTCATCTGGGATAATTTTTCACGAGTCTGAAAACTTTCCCCTGGGATTTCTTGCAGTGTGGTTAAGGTGGGTGGGGGAGGGGCACGGGGACTTCAGGCCTGTGTTTGTTGTACATCGTTTCCTCTGTGGGGGTTTTCTCTCCTAAGTACTATGAGACTGTAGGAGAAACCGGTCAGCCTTCACAGCCTCCTCAGCAGTCATCCTGTAAGCCCGTGTGGCTGTCAGAATTTCCACTGGGCTCTCTTTTTCTCTATGAGATTCCCTCTACGCTGTGCAAACCAAAACAAATTTCTCCCAAGAATAAGACGGCTGGCTATCTCAGCTCCCCCCAACCCCCGAAGGGCGTTTTCCTGACGGTGTTTTCAGCTCCACTGTTTCTCTTTGTTTTCTCTGCACTTGGGGGTCTGTACTTTTTAGCTAATTTCATTTTTTGTGTGTGACTTACCCATTTTGTTTTTCTAGAAGTTGCCGTGGGAGTGTTGGTCTGACAGTCCCTACTAAATTGTATGTTGAAAAGAAAGTCCACTGGCCACTGATTTAAACATAAACATTTGAAGAGAAACCAATTCATATTTTGGTGATGGCTTATAATTGCTACCTAATTTCTCTGCTTTATACATTTTTTTAAATTTAAAAATAAGGCATATCTGTTTTGTTTCTGGAACATAGCACTATATTATCTTTATATATTAGGTTAACATATAGTGATTATATTCATTTTATACCTTTGGGAAATCTGAGTTTCTAAGATCAGAACATTGGTTATCAACTTTTATGTAGGAAAAGATGTAGAACTCAACTGCTCTGCTTTGGTGAATGAAAAGGATGCAGTTTATTGGAACGTGTGGGAAGAAAATGGAAAGGAACCTAATGTACATGAAGAGAACATAACAAGAACTAGGTATGTATATGTGATACATTATTTGTCACAATATATACAAATCACCTTTTGTTGTAGATACATGACATAAAAAAACACCAGAGTCCTGGACATCTGGGCTCTTTCCATAGTTTGGCTATTATGGACATTGCTGCTATAAACATTGGGGTGCATGTGCCCCTTCGAATCAGTATGTTTGTATCCTTTGGATAAATACCTAGTAGTGCAATTGCAAAAACAAACAAACAAACAAAAAAAACCCCAGAGTCCTGAATCAATGACTGGATGTTTAAGTTTAAATTTTAATTATAATTTACATATTTTATACTTATAATTACCATGCTCTAGGTTGACGGATTATGCAGAAATCTATTGCCAAGATCTAAGCTAGGAAAAGAAGGTCAGTGGGACTTTTTCGCATCATCTTACAAAAGTAGCTTTTGGTCAGTCAGGATCTGAAGGGGATGGGGATTTTACTTAAGCATCTTATAAGATTAGTAATCATATAAGAGTCTCCAAAGCTTGTCAGATGTAAGTTTTGTCTCAAGGAAACACTAATGTACACATGTCACCTACCCTGTGACATTCACTGTTGGCAGATTGACATTGAACATAGTTATTATTGCAGCATTTTGCTGTCAAGAGTCCATTAATGGAAATTAGAAACACAGTAAGAACAGGTAAAAGAAATTAAAAAAAAAAAAACACAAAGAGGGCATTGGTTAGATGTAAGTATCTAGGAGGCAGCTTTTGGTGCAAAAAGTTTCAAATCACATGTGTATTAGTACTTACATAGCCTATGTTCTTCCAGTAAGGAATGGTCACACTTATTAAAACATGCCAAGCCTGTGGTCATTAGGTGTTTCTGAATGACTTCGGGTCATTACTCTACTTAGTAATGTCCTGATACACTCAGGTTTTAGTGAGTAGTGATCCCAAGGTGTCTGTCACCTTGGCTGCACTTTTGAGGTTTTTTTCTGCCTTTTATACTTCAAAACATTCCTTGTCATCCCACAGGCAGCTCTCAATTCTTGCTGACACTTGCCTGCGAGCTTCTAATGGTGCAAGGTCTGTGGCCTCGCCCGGTAGTGGGCGTGTGAATGCTGGTCCAGCTGAAATACATGTCTTGCCATTGTGTCTTATCCTCAGCATCAGACCTTCACTCGAGTTCTGCATGTCCCCCTTCTCGTGATCTATTGCTAATCTTTGGGGGGACAGAAGACCAACTTGCCAAACTATTTGAAATGGAGCTTAAGCTAAGCTAGGGGAGTAAGGTGGTCTTTCTTTAGAATTAGGTGCATGAGCTTTTTCCGTCACCTGTTTTGGCTCCTCACTGACCTTTTGTGCCTTACTTTCGGGGTCTTTCACTGATCTTAAATAGTTGATATTTCTGGTTTGGTGACTTCTGTGCAGAATTACGTTCTAAAATGTATTTGAGACAATTGGAGGCTACAGTGGGTGCCGTGTCCCGAGTACTAGAGACACCTGCTGTGGCAGGTGAGTGACCCCACCTGGCGAGGGCTTTCACAGGTTGTCATTGGTGGGGAAGCTGATGTCATGGGCAGTTGCCTTGCATCAACGATAGCACAACGTGAATCTCTTAAGAAGAGAAAGACAACTTGCTGCTGGTGTTTGTCTAAGTCATTTTCTGACACTCCCTGAATGGCTTAATTGGTATTTCTCATGTCCCTATGGGTGCGTCTGAGAATAGTGTCATTCTTTTTTATTTTTAAAAGATTTATTTATTTATTTTAGAGAGAGAACATGCAAGCAGGGGGAGGAGCAGAGGGAGAGGGAGAGAATCTCAAGCAGACTCCACACCGAGCGTGGAGCCCGACACAAGGCTCTGTCCCAGGACCCTGAGATCATGACCTGAGCCGAAGTCAAGAGTCAGACACTTAACTGACTTAGCCACCCAGGTGCTCCGAATAGTGTCATTCTTAAGTTTATTTTCAATGCTGAACAAATAAAAGTGATCTTTAGGATTGCATGGAGAAACCTGATAAGAATCTGTATTTATGCCAAACCCTTTTGCAGCCTTGTCACGATCAGTGGAGACCTCCCCGTGGGAGGAAAACTAAGTAGTTAGGAGAAGAGAAATAGGGGGAAATAACTGAGAGAATATTTTCTTGTGTTTTCAAGTCAGCATCATTACCTTCCAGCATTTTCATTCTGGGCAGTGCACAACATCGTTCCCCAGGTGGTCTCAGGAGGGCTGTTTCTGCCCGCCCTGATGCTCCCTGGAGGAGCCGAGATTCTTGGTGGCCCAGTCTCTGAGTCCCCGTCAGAAAAGGAAGGTTCCATAGAGCCAACAGACCCACTGCTCTTGGGTATTTGCACGTATGAATTCCTCTCTCGTGGGTAATGTTGCTGGTAATGACCAACGCCTATCACTGAATTATTTCCTCTTTTACAGGACTCCAGATGGCAAATTGTATGCATCAATAATACTGAGAATTGAGAATATTAATGAAAAAAATCTTAAGTTTTCATATAGTTGTGCTGTGGCCAGCGAGGGAGGCACAGACACCATGAACTTTGTCTTGTTGAAAAAAGGTATGAGAAAGTTTTATTGTGGAAGTTTGTGGAAGCTTAGAATGTTGCTGCTGAGACACCCCTCAAAGATCACCACTCCCTCATTTTACAGCCCAGGAAGCAAGTTCCCGAGAGGTGAAATTGTCGACCTTGTGTCAGGCATTCAGGCTAAACTGGGACTCAGTCCCCAGCTGGAGTTCCCTGTGCATTGATTTTGTGCAAAGAATGAAAACACAAACTCTTATCTTTTGCTCTCAATCATATTGCAGACCCAGGTAGAAACCAGGGGCTCCGGACAGGGAAGCAGATGCAGCCTGGAGACAGATGTGTGGCTGGGTGTTGTGGGGGAGGCAGGCAGGGCAGCTCCGGCACACCCACAATGATCGTAGGCAAGCTTGCAGCTCAGTGTAGGATGAGGCCAATGATACTGGGTGTACTGTTGCCTCCAGCTTCCCTTAGCTGGGCACTGGGCACAGGGGGCCCTTGGGTGTGGTCATTCATTCAACAAAAATGAACTGAGGCCTCCCTTCCTTGAACCAGTCCCTGGACCTGGCAGGTAGACAGTTGATGGCTCACATCAGTAGACTCCTAAAGTTTTGCACTGCCTACCTGATGGAACATTCCGGAGCCATCCCCCTCCTTCCTCTGCCAACACGGTACAACCCAGGTCCATTGACCCAGAAGCTGCTCAGAAGTGGCTTCATATTATGGATGAAGATAGTAAGAGTTAAGGGCATCAGTGACTTTCCTTAGGACTCAGACTAAGTGATGGAGCCAGGCGGGGAGCCCAGATGATCTCAGTTCAGTGCTTGCTCTCTCAAGACTATGCAATTCATTTATGTTCACAGCATACTAGCTGAGATGTAGGTTTGGGTCCCTCTGCATTTCACCCTGATATCTTACTGTCCTAGAGGCTCACCTTCCCCAAGTTGGGACAGGCTATATCACAATGCTTTCAGGTCAGGTCTCTGAATATGCTTGTACACATTTTTATTCTTTAAAAATTGGAGTAGAAAGATCAGTACTCTGGACTAACGGCAGAATGTGGACTAAGTTGATAGGATGTGTTGGGTTGACAACTGGATCAGTGGTCAGCGTAAAAACTGACAACTGTGGTGTGATGGTGGAAGACACTGGTAAACTGTCTTTCACTTATTATTCCTGTTGTCTTTTTCTTTCTAGAAGAGATGGTTGATATCCCAGGCTACGTCTTCACCAGAGGAATGATCATAGCTGTTTTGATCTCAGTGGTAGCTGTGTTCCTAGTGATTATGGGTGTCATTTATAGAGTTGACTTGGCCCTATTTTATAGACATTTCATGGGAAAAGATGAAACGTTAACAGGTAACGAATATCGTAATACTGGGGTTTCTTATCTTATGGCTTCATTAAGAAACCAAATAAAGAAACACTAATCTTCATTTCATTTCATTTTGATTATATTGTTGTCTTAAGGTGTGGTAGAGGTTTTCCATCGGAAAAATTGATTTGAACATTGTCTAGTATCATCTTTCCTTTTTGTACTTACTTGTATGTTGCCAGAAACTGTTTGCCAAACAATTGTTAATTGTTTTATACATGTATGTCATGTCTTTCTAAATGCACTGTGAGATGCTTGTGCCCAGGGGCTATCGTTATTCACACACTATCTGGGCACCTTATATAATGTGCGTAATTCAGTAAACTTCATTTAAATAGAATTGAATTGTATTATGGTTCATTATTTTAACCTGACAAAGGAGGCAACCTGATGTATCTGCAAGAACCCTGAACTAGAAGCCAAGTGACCTGGGTTCTAGCTTCCTAGATCTGTGTTTTTCTCTATCTGGTGACCCTGTGTCTCCGTTTCTCTATTTTTAAAGGTAATTTGAAGAAGTCCTCAAGTTTCAAGACAATTACTGAATTGTGTCAACTACAGTTTAATAAAAAAAGATAATTCCTGAATTTAAAAAATCAGTCTAATCCATTGCACTTGCTTTGTGTGTGTGTGTGTGTGTGTAAGGCACACAGTTCAAAATGCAGAAAGTCCAAGAGTAGAAAATCGCCCTGTCAGCCTGTCCCATGTCTGTGTTTCCCACTTCGTCTGCCATTGATAGTATATCCAAACAAATATGAATATAGGATCAAATCCCACACCTGTCTTAAAGACAGATCTGGGCAAATTATGTACACTATTCTGAACTTTGCTTTGCTATGCTTTGGATGCACTTTGGTATCAGTTGATAAAGCCTCCTATTTGTTAGAATTGTGCAGAGTTTTATGTCTGCAGATGTATCCCTGTTTGTTTGGTCACATCTTGGGTTATTCACAACCTTTTGTTATTACAGAAATGATGTGACAGAGAGTTTTGTAGAGTCATTGTTTCATCTGTGTGCAGGAAAAATTCCCCAAAGTGGAATTGCTAGCAATAGTAAAGGGTAGATACAGTTGTTAATTGGATAGACATTGCCAATTTGCCCTGCCTACTACCATACTCCTACCACCTTCAAAGAATGGGGGTAACTTTTTTCCCATGGCCTTGCCCACATCCTTTTGGCCATGTGCCAATCTGATAGGTAAAAAGTTACATCTCAGTGTAGTTTTCATTTGCATTTCACTTACTATGCAAGAGCATAATTTTTCATTTGTTTAAGGCTCATTTGTATTTACTTTCTCAAAGTACTCATTCATGCCCTTTGCCATTTTTCTGTTGGGTTGTTGGCCTTTTTTTCTTGTTTAAACCTTTCTAGGAGCTACTTATATTTTAAGGAGGTTAGCCTCCTGTCTATAATATGAAATGGAAATATTGTTCCCAGATTGTAATTTGTCTTTTGACTTTGCTTATAGTAGTGTGATATGTGGAAGATATTTTTTATTATTCCTAAAGTATAATTGACGCAGTGTTATATTAGTTTCAGGTGTACATTTTTATCATTATGGAAGGTTTTTTTAATGTACTCCAGTTTATCCTTTTATGGTTTCTAGATTTGTGGTCACAAGTAGAAAGACCCTCCTGACCTCAAGTTATGAAAGAAGTCTCATGTTGTCCCTGTGAGATTTTTCTAGATTCATGATTCACATTTACAGCTTTTAGTTAATAATATCAAATTAACAAAGCTAATTACTTCAGCTTTGAGCCTGTGTGTGTTTGCAATTTTGGTGATGGAGAGAAATGCTACAACTGGGAGATCTATTTTTGGTACCTTTTGAACAGGTCTCTACTTACATGGACCAGAACATATCTCAAAATGGGCATTCACTAATATCTTTCTGATCTTCAACGAAGATTTTTTCCCCCTTTCTGTTGTGTTTGACCCAATTTCACAGATAATTTTTTCAGTTCGCACTTCCTGCCTCCCAGTGTGGCAGTGCATAGAAACATTTATAGATGGGCTGTACATCAGCTCTTTTAAAAGTATGACCCATGACAGTGATCAGTCGTGAAAAAGACAGAAATAGAGACATAAGTACAAAAACTAAAACTTTCATAGCAATTTGATACTGATGCAATATCCAAGAATGTTTTCAGTATTGGTCTTTGAAGGATTGGAAATGAAAGAAAGCAATCAACCCAAACCAGTCAAATGAAATGAAAACATGATCATTTGCCTAACACAGTTTGAGAGGCATGAGCCTGCCTTCTTAAAGTCCCAAATATACATTCACGTGAGGGTTTCGTTTATACAGAACCCAAAATCATTATTATTAGCTTCCAAATACCTTATTTTAAACACTTCACTTTGTCAGTTATCAAAACCAGCAAGCCATTCAATTACCTGGGTTTAAAAGAAATTGTAATATAAATTACAAGATTTGCTAAACCAAGAAGAGAATTGCTTGAAATTAGGTATTTGAAAGCGATCGATAGCTGAAAAACCATTTTTTCATTTTCCATGGCTAAGAGTAAAGCTGTATTACTTGTATATCACCATATAAACTTAACTGAATTGTTTTCCTGGTTTATTGCAATAGTAACATCATGATTACAAAAAAAGGTACCTTTTAAAAAAGTGTATTTATTTATTTCTTACATCTTGGTGCCTATTCTAATAACTGACATAATGATTACAAGTGCAAGCTGTAGCTCTTACACTATTAAATAGTTCTATTTCACAGCAATCTAACAGAATTACTTGGGGCACCCATTTTCTGAGTAAACTAGGAACTGGTTCTGTTTTTACCAACTTTACCTACCTTCGATATGCATGTAAATTCTGCAGGTTTTACCAAAATGTCCTTGCTTTTATATGCATGCAGTTCTGCAAAGCAGTTGCTTTCCATCAACAATAGGTTCGGACTTGAACTGCTGAACCTGAATGCCGTAAGTAGAATTGAAGAAGCTTTGCCAGGAACAAAAAGAGTTGTTTTGTGAACCTGGATGCCACTGAAGATACTAGGCTGAATTGTTGAGCATAGGTGATATGCACCACAAAGAACATGGACCTAAAATGGTTTTGTCCTATTAGATTTTAATAAAGGATCCAATTATATTTAGTTTTCAACTCAGTAGCAAATTCATAATCCCAATACTATACGCAAGCATAAATCCAACCCCTGTACCATCTAACCAATTGTCATGGAACAGGGAGAGACCATTCCCCGCCCACTTCCCCTTCTTCCTCTACCAGTCCCAGTTAGCGTCAATTGTATTATTCAGGACCTGACTCAAAATTTCCTTTTCTCAGAAAGCATGTCCCCTAGAGATCACTCTTTAGGCTCTGACCAAGCTGATTCTGTTTGTTTTACTTGTTTTGTTATACTGTCTCGCATCTGCTAACGTGTTATTTGTAAACGTTTTCAGTCGTTGCATTTGCCGGCTTTGTCTTCTCAGATAGGTTGGATGAAGATAGAAGAGGGTGGTGTATATAATTTTGTAGTTACCCAGATAGTGGGTAACTACAAACTGCAGCTGCAGACCCACAGTGGTCTTTGTTATTTAGGTAACTCTTTTGTTTTGACTTTGTCCCGTTAGCCTCCGGAACACTGCTTCATTATCAGGAATTAAATAGGAGAGATGTTATTATCAATGAAAACCTTTCAACGGACAGGAAGTTTTCATATTGGCATCTAAGAACATATAATATTTTTAAATATCACAGCAGGTGTTACAATAGCATAGTGCTTAAATCACTTCTATTGTTTCTTCCCGCTTGCCAGTGTAAACGCTCAGCTTTGTTTCTGCCTTTGCCTTCCAATGGGTCATTTTGAGGGTAGACATTTTAGGATCGTGGTAGAATTAGCTGATATGAGAAAGCCAAGGTGACATTTGCTTTCCTCTCCTGGAACGAGGACATAGTGGGGCTCCTTGGTGCCTTTTATTGCCTTTAAATTCCTTTAGTTTCTGGATTCATATCTCCTATTTCTCTCCATCCCTCTATGGTGTCAAACAGTGAGAGTCTTAACATACATGCTTAAAAAACAATTTGCTAATTGGTTGCTTGATTAGCATTTGGGAGGTTTGTGGAGGCTATTTTTTGTTTGTCTTTAATAATAATTGAATTTATTTCTTGTTTTTGACAACTTAAAAAATCAGCGATAAAGAATAATGCCTAAAAAGAACCACAGAACCAAAAAATATTTGACGGACCTTGCAAGTTACCTAGTTTAAACATTCTTGTTCTATTTTTAAATTGGTTTTCTGGCAAAAATATTTTCTGTATTCTTTTTTTGAACGACTTCATTGAGCTCTAGTCAATATACAAGCAACTGCACATATTTAATGGGTACAATTTGGTGAGTTTGGTTGGGAGGATGCTCTACTTAATTTTTTCTTTTACAATGGTTCCACTCCCATTTTTTGTGACTTTCACTCTAATTTGTACTTAAAGTTTTATTTGCACTGTAATTAAAAGAGTAAACCTTATTTCCTAGATGGAAAGACATATGATGCTTTTGTGTCTTACCTAAAAGAATGTGGACCCGAGAATGGAGAGGAGCACACCTTTGCCGTGGAGATTTTGCCCGGGGTGTTGGAGAAACACTTTGGGTATAAATTATGCATATTTGAAAGGGATGTCGTGCCTGGAGGAGGTAAGAAAGGGAATACCAGATAGAAAACTAGTAGAAAGATTTTCTTTTTAAAAGCCAAATAGTGTAGCCTTGCAAAAGACAATCCTGTTTTGCTTAAAAAACAAATGAACATGATCCTCCAAACCAGAAATAACCAGGTAACTCAATATAATCAATAGTGAGAAAACAAGCCAACTACACTGCTTCTGAGAGTGGCCTCCCTGGGGCCCAGACTCTTCATTGCCCTTCCTAGTTCTCTGAACCTTTGGGGAAAGGGCATTCCACTTTCAGAACCAGACCCAGAATTCGCATCGTCCTGAGGCATTTATCTAGAAATGCCCCACAGTAAGAACACCCTTCTTGGTAATATTTTGTACAGCAGGACCGGTTCCTAATTTAATACGTGATCCTCTGGACTATAAACACAGTTCATTCTTACCGGAAAATACTTGTTCTTTATTGGGTTGACACTGGTGTGAAAATTACAGTAAAGGCTAGGAGAGTCGGAAAAGGAAAAATAAAGGAAGATTGATGATTTGTGTCGGATTTTAGTGATGCAATTCAGTTTTTTATTAGTATCTGAATACAAATGACCACAAAACATATATTGAAGCAAATTCCAGTTCAAAGCCAAGAAATTTAGGAACACGTCCATATTTTCTCTGAAATTTTCCAGCGCAAATATTTGAAATCTGGTGTCAGAATAGTTTGGGTGCTGATGCATTACCAAGGATGCAATATAAGTGTTTCTACTGCCACCATCATTCGCTCAGCCAACATATACTGAGTGCCATCCTCGGGCCGAATTCTGAGCTGGGCACTGAAGACATAGCAGTAAATAAGGAATAGCTGTGTTTTTTCCCCCTCCTAGATTACAAATGAGAAAGGGAAAATGCTACCAGTTAGAAGGAGAAAATACTACTACTTTTTCATAAACAAATACTAATTAATTAATAAAAATAGATTTCTTCTTAGTTCTCAAATGAAAAGAAAGACTGTTTGTATATTTAATTGTAAATAGTTGGGATCAAAACCTCTATTGGAGAAGGGGTAGAGGTCTAGACCAGAAATTGCCAATCGATCACCCATGGGTCAAATCCAGGCTATCAGCCTTGTTGAAACACAGTGATGATGCACTCTTTAGTTTGTGTATTGTCTGTGTTTGCTTTTGAGCTAAATAGCAGAGATGGGTAACACAACGCCGGAAATCGTCCCTCCCTGGCCCTTTACAGAAAGTTTGTCAACTTCTGGTCTGGTATCATGGTGGGATAGATATATTTTTATCTTTAAATTCAGATTTCAGTGTGCTCCTCCCTGCCTGCGGAGAGGCAAGATAGCATCATGGGACTCTGGAAGCAGACTGCTTAGGTCCTGATTCTGATGCTGCCATTTACTGGCTGTGTGACTCTGGGCAAGTTACCTAACCACTCTGTACTTCGGCTTCCTCATCTGTAAAATGGTGGTGATAATGATGCTTTCTTCATAGGGTCATTGTGATGCTTTAATGAGTTGATATATATAAAACATCTAGAAGAGGGTTGGGCACAGAGTAAGGGTCAAGTGTTGGTTATTGCTGTCACCTAGATGATTTTTTGTTTTAGATGATTGTTTTTAACAGGTGTATAAAGTTGAGAATAAGTGGTTTGTCTTGAGAGAAATTATTAGTGAAGTAGAGTTAAATAATACAAAAGTAGACCTTCATCTCCTGTCTTCCTTCTTTAATTTTTAATTAGTTCTCTTTAATTACTGTGCCACATCTTGCATTTTTAGCTGTTGTTGATGAAATCCACTCATTGATAGAAAAAAGTCGAAGACTGATCATCGTCCTAAGTAAAAGCTACATGTCTAATGAAGTCAGGTACGAACTTGAAAGTGGACTCCATGAAGCGCTGGTAGAAAGGAAAATTAAAATCATCTTAATTGAATTTACACCTGTCAGTGACTTCACATTCTTCCCCGAATCACTACAGCTTTTGAAATCTCACAGAGTTCTGAAATGGAATGCTGATAAACCTCCGTCGTATAACTCAAGGTTCTGGAAAAATCTTCTTTATCTGATGCCTGCAAAAATGGTCAAGCCATGCGGAGCTGAATCTGAAGTCTTACCTGTTCTTTCGCGGTCCTGACCATTAGGAAAGCTGAACATAAGAAAGAACTCTTGGCACTCTGGGCCCGGAGTGGATGAGCCTGTTTTTAACAAAGGGCACTATTAAAAATATTTACCTCTCTGAAAATCCTACTTAGAGTTTGAAGATGACAGTCGTCATTATGTTGCCAGGGGTAAGACTGAAGACTGAGCCTTGGTCATGTGCTCCCAGAGGAACCTGGGATTCCAAAGAAATGCATCTCCTGTTTCTCCCTCCTCAATAAATGGCCCCAGTGCTCATTCTCAATCCACGTTCAGCAACTGTGAGGCTGATATGCCTTATAAAAAGGGCACATCTTTACGTTTTTAATGCTATTGATTGAATTAAAGGATTGTAAGTTCATGAAGTGGCATTTTCTATGATCCAGTAGGTGATGTAATAGCGGGAACAGTACCTTCACACTCCCACAGTGCAGCCTACCTCTAAGCACCATGGATAGTGCCTGGGATGTGGTGGAGAGCTGGTGGGGCTGTGTGCATCGGGGACCGAGGTGTGACAGGGCCTCAGCCTCAGGACACGTTTAATGTGTCCCGGCCACAGCTACAGACCCACAGTTGTCGGGACCCCCCTGAAGCACTGCACAGGGCTTGCTTAATTGGGCCTATTTGGAGGGAACTTCCCCAAACTGTTTTATCTTTCATGAGAGGCACACATTTGAATTAAGATAATTCTCTGGGTTTTTCAAAAATGGTCTAAAACATTTGTTGATTTAACAGGAATGTTTATAGATAAGACAGGTGCCAGATCATATCATCCATATTAGCCATTAGTCACTATTATCCATTAGCCACAGCAAAATATGATAGTTACTGACTTGATTTGTAAAAAAAAAATGACATATTTAAAATGCCTCCAACGTGGAGGCAGCATGGCGTGGTGTTTGAGCATGAGCCATACAGTCAAGACACTTGAGTTCGAATCCTGGGCTTGCTACTTACTTCGGGGACCCCTGGAGCCTTTTGAACCAATCTGCGCCTCCATTTCCTCATCTGTAAATTTAGAATTTATAGTAATTGTACCTACTTCACAGGGGAACTAACTAAATAAATATAAATAAAGTACAACAGTTCTTGGCACAGACTTAATAGTATATGTGTGGCTATTACTACTTTACTATTAATTGCTACTATTAATTGTTAGATGAGTTATTTAGCAGTGAACTAAAATGGAAGGCAGAGAGCAGGAAAAGGAGAGAGACCTGGAAGGAAGGCAGTTTTGACTTGAGGACATTTGTATATAGAGAGAAGCATATGGGAGAAGCATATCAATAGGGTGAAAGGTATTTCTCCATTAGACATGTGAAACTTTTGGCATTGGGAGACATGTGTCTCTCACTCTAAGGTGAGCCCAGCACTGTAGGCTTTTTTGCTGGCCTCAGCAGTCATGGCTGTCCATGGAAATCACTGAGTGAGTGGCGAATATCCACCTTACACAGAAAGGAAAGAGTTGGGTTAAATCTGGAAGCCTGGTTAGAATATATGGGGTGCAAGGTGAATGTTCCAGAAAGATTTAAAGCAGAGACTGTTAAAAACAGTTGTAGTAGATACTGCTGGAAATTAAAAAATTGAGATTTTGTTAGATTTTTGATGTGAGAAAGTGATTTACTTTTGTAGAGCTTAAAATTTTGTGTGCTAGTTGGGTGGCTTAAAAAGTAAAAGAATTTATTACTAACTTAATGTTTTATGTGTGAAAACATATGGTCTAGAGAAATTGTATTGCTATCATTGGAGTCTCTAATACATGGACTGATTTTGCTCTTCTCTCTTATTGTGTGTGCTATAAAATACGTTAAGTGTATTTTGCATTGTGTTAAATACATATATTAAATGTATGCCTTACAAGATATTAATAAACCATTGGTCTAGTGCTCTCAATTTTGGAATGCTTCTTGATACCCTTTTCACTTACATGAAAATTCTACTTTCTCATTCTCAACATAGATTCCCACGTGTTTCAATAAGATACGGGTCATTCAAAATGGACTTCTACATCTATATTCTTCTGTTTTTTTTAATGTCACATTACTTTGTACCTACCTTCTTTGTTGTACCTTCCATCCAGCAGCAAAAGGAGAATTCCCTTCTACAAAGCCACAAAGCCACTCAACACACAGCACAAATATCAGCTCTTCACATGCCAGTTAATTCACGTGCATATTTTTAAGTTTGAGTGCAAACAGTTCCAACTAGGACCAATAAGTAATTATTATTGATAGAATAACGGCATTCTCTTCTGTGGATTCAGATGTCCTTAAACTGTGGGGGCCATTTATACTGGAAACATTTGTTAAAATAAAGTTATATTCTCTTAGAGCAAAGAGAGAGCTTATTAGCCACATAGCCCCAACCCAGGAGCCTGAAATGTGCTAAGTTCAGGGACTTGGCCCAGCTCACACAACGAGCTAGCATGATAGCTGGGGGCAGAAAGGTGTGTCATCTCTTCTCTTTGGAGTTGCCTGTTGGACAGCAAGTCTTGGGATAAGTTTCTGGAGGGTGCAGGCACTTTCCTGGGTGGGACACCTTATACTAGGGGGGTCTGGGGCAGAGCCTGCAGAGAGGAAGCATGGCTATTTAGGACTAGCTCAGAGGAGGACAAAAGAGTATGAAGGATTTTCAGCCTTTCTTCTCGGCTACTAGGGTAAGGATTGGGGGGGGGGGAATAGCACTCAAATCCTGCACAGGATGAAAATGTACACTTGACTAAAGCATGTCTGCTGTGCCATCTGCCAAGATACAGGGAGTTAGACCTCTGATGGTACTAGGAGCTCCCGCTATGTTGATGCTGATGGTTGACCAGGTCAGTGAGGCATAGGGAGGCCAGGACAGCCAGCGAGGTGCAGAGAGGAGGAGCTTCCCTGCAGCTATCAACATACTTGTCTAAAGCAGGGACAATGGCAAAACCAGTGCCCAAGGCCAAGTCGAATCGTAGCTTTAATTTCAAGGAGGAAATAACTGAAGTGCAGCTCTGAGGGAGGAGACCCAGCGTCTGAGAGAAGCATCTTTCTGAGCAGAAGCTACGCTGAGAGGTGGGCTCAGGAGTAATGGAGGGCTCTTCAAAGAGTGAGCAAGCCATAGCTCTAACAGGAAACGGTGTGTGTGTGTGTGTGTGTGTGTGTGTGTGTGTGTGTGTGTGTGTG
>NW_027397072.1:81778917-81790796 GCF_003265705.2 Callorhinus ursinus
GTGTGTGTGTGTGTGTGTGTGTGTGTGTGTGTGTGTGTGTGTGTGTGCTGTGGGCAGGGCACACGGTCCTTTCTGCCTGTTCCACCGGTAATGACCACAGTCCAGGCTGGGGGCTCCGAGACCAACGTCTATATTTCTGTGTGAGGCTTGTGACGACAAGATTCTATCTCTTTACAGCCTATCTTGTGGTTGCTCATACACACTCAGGGAATGAGATTTATGTTATATCCATTTATACATCAAGATATACAACTTGATGTGCGTGCTTAATATAATTAATGGTGAACATGCTAAGAATAGACTTCTGGATTGTGTTTTGGGAGTCCTCGGGATTTTTGTTTGTTTTGTTTTTTTATTTTATTATGTTATGTTAATCACCATACATTACATCATTAGTTTTTGATGTAGTGTTCTTCATGGTGCCTTAGGGACCATCCTGGGCAGTGGGTGGAGTGCGGGGGAACATGGGAGCTGGGTCCAGTCTTCTCCCCACTGCCCATTCCTTCCAGATACCTCAACTAGAGCAACACTGCTTTTACCCATTTTTATGTTGAGGTTCCACATAGTCATTTTATTTATTTTTTTAAAGATTTTATTTATTTATTTGACAGAGAGAGACAGGAAGAGAGGGAACACAAGCAGGGGGTGTGGGAGAGGGAGAAGCAGGCTTCCTGCCAAGCAGGGAGCCTGATGCAGAACTCATCCCAGGACCCTGGCATCATGACCTGAGCGGAAGGCAGACGCTTAACGACTGAACCACCCAGGTGCCCCAACATAGTCATTTTATTTAACAAAATAAAGTACCTCCAAATAGATCATGGTTTAGATGTAATGAACATAATCCTCTCTAGCTAGTTTAAACAGAAACGGTTCTAGAATTGTCAGAGAGGGAAAGAAACAGACCCTAGACTAATCTTCCAAGAACATCTTCCGAAGTCACACAAAAAACTGGGCTGTCAAAGGTGCTGCTCCTCCACAGACAGGAAGAAATCTGCCGAATCAGGAAGCTCCTGAGGTAGCTGCCAGATCCTGAACTAGTCTGGAGTCAAAGTTGAGGGAAAGCCCCAAACTGTGGAATTGTCCAGGGCTGAAAAAGCCAATTGCTTCTGGGTACCTGGGCCCCCCAGGACCAACGGAATTATTAATTTGTTTTATCCCACAAGAAACCTAATAGCCTCAGAATGATTTATGATACTAACACAGCCATCTATATTTTGCTTATTAAAAATGTCAAGCGGCAGCGGCGCGCACTGAGAGGCCTGGCCGGGTGTGGGGTGCCCCGCAGGCGCGTGGCCGCTGCCGGGGAGACTGAGGCCCGGGCCTCGCACGCAGGGCCTACCCGGCTGCGCCGTGAGCTACCGCAGCGTCGGCGGCGAGGCCTCCTAGATGGCGCGTCGGGACTCTACGGAGCAGAGCAGAGGCTGGGCCCCGGCCGCGAGCAGGGTAGGAGGCCCGACCCGCCCGGCCCGCTCGCCCCCCCGCGGGTGGATACGGCGGCGGCGATGGCGGCGGCGATGGACGCCCTAGAGGAAGAGAGCTTCGCGCTGTCCTTCTCTTCCATTGTGTAAATCGTCTGTGCCAGCTTCCCAGAATGACCTGCGGCCCCAGGCCCCACCGCCAGGCAATGCGATCTTTCTGGACGTTGCCAGCCAATAGACTGGAAGAGGCTCTGGCCGTGTGACAGAATATATGTTGGAAAGACTATTCTGCAACTCCTCGTTAATGTGAAGTATTGATGGGTTAGAAGACAATCGTCTGACCCTCCTGAGACCCTGAAGCACCTTCTCATGTTCAGTAATCCTAGCACTCCTCCCCCAAGCAGACCCCGCTCAGACCTCTGCGTCAGGCTCCGCCAGAGCAAGCCCAAGGCCAGCATTGCCCCTTCCTCAGCATACGTGTTGGTAGGTCAGCAGCACTTGGAAGAACCCACCATCTCCAGCCCTCTTTGGCTCAGCAGGCTCTGCATGTCCTCCAGGCTTTTTGTGTGCTCACACAGCCCTCCGTATTCGTCTCTCGCAGACTTGCAGCCTCAATGGGCTTTTTGCCTGTGGGGTAACGTGTCTCTGGGCTGTCAGTCAAGCCAGCTGCCTGCCCAGCTGAGCTTTCTGCAGCTCATCCCATTCCAGCCAGTTAGAATCAACTGAGAGATGTCCCTTGCCTGAAGCTACACGTGAAAATCATTTCCTTGTCTTATTTTGCAGTCCTTGCATCATTGTCTTCTGCTGGTCCTGATGTGGTCTGTTTCTAGAATTCTCTTAAGCATTTTTAGAAAAATATTTTTATAGGAAAATACTCAGGCTAACCTAGTGGATATAATCTTGGAGCTTCCACGATTACCCACTTAAAGATCAAAGTATTATATGCTGTGTGTTTTTTAGCTGTTAGTGCTATGAAAGCAAAAATGCTTTCTACGTTGGCCTTCCTGGTTTACTGGGTGCCAATAAGTGTGTGCTTATGCTGGAAGTAGGCTCAAAGGTCTCCCTTTCCTGCAGCATGTTAAGTGTTTGTACAGGTTTGCTAAAACCCTTTCTGCATAAATCAATTTGTTAGGTTTTCTGTTGGGGTAGGGTCTCTGTAGTTCCTTCCTCCTGTCAAAATCTCCCTACCAAGATGGTGTTCCACTGAGCTACTTCAGCATGAGTTAGGAGAGAGCAGACAGCTTTACTGGTCACCTGTATGTTTTGATTTAGCACAATATTTCATAGAAATTACTGACCAGAAAACATGGATGTCACATCTCTAGAAAGAAAGAACATGGTATTTCAATTCCTAGTGTGTACCCTCTATATTGTTTTTAAGTAAAAATGAGACTCTATACTGATTTCAATCACCTGTTCTGGTTTTAAAGTATGAGCTATATAGACTGTGTTTTTCTGTACTGATGTGTGGCGCTTATTAAATACTTTTGTACCATGAGAAAAAAAAATCAAGATTTTTTGGGGGGGTACTATTTTAGACCCTGAGAATATCCCATTAGAATATAATAAAGTCAAGCTCTCGTGTTCTGGAGTCATTTGAAATTATTTTTCTTGATGTAGTTTTGTCAACTCAATAAATAGTTCGATTTCTTTGATTTTGATTTTTAGGGATTGCTTCTTAAAATTTTGCTTTATTTTATAATAATGCAAGATAGTTAACAGCCTTCTAGTGCAAATTTATAAAATAAGGTATATGCAGAAAAATTCAGCTTCTATTCCTCTCCCTGCTACTTGTTTGCTCCTTCCCATATAGGCAAACCTTTCTAAAAATGATGTCACTATATCCTTCTATTTTTAATATAAATAAAGATACATACATACTTAAATCCCCTCACTTCTTACAGATAAATGGTAGCATATTATATACAATTTTCCACCTTGTTTTCCCATTTCAGAATACATTCCAGAGATCATTGCCTAACTGCATTTGGTGCTATTTCTCATTCTTTCTTAGAGATACATGACACACCATTTGTGTTGCTGTACCAGTTTATTCAACCAGTCTCAAATATCTCCAGTCTTTTGCAATCTTAGATTATGTTGTAAAGAATAGTCTTATGCATACATCTTCTCACATTTTTGCTAGAATATTTTGGGGATGGATTGCTGTAAATAGGATCTCTGCATCAGAGGATAATGCATATGTACTTTGGCTTAATATTGCCTTTTCATATGGATTGTCCTTTTGAACTCCCACTAGCAATGTAAGGAGTACTTACCTTAGTTTTTGCCAATTTTTCCGTGAAGATAATGATCTTTTTCACATCTGTTGTTAGAAGATCTTTACATATAAGCTATTAAGACACTGCAATGTAAGTTGCAAATATTTTGTGTTCCCAATCTATCACTTGTATTTCTACTTTGCTATTGGTATTTACCCATTTCCTGATTATAGAGGAATTTACCCATTCTTCCAATATTTGTATATATCCACTTTTTAAAATTTAAATCTTCAGTTCATTTGGAATTTATTCTGGTGTGCAGGGCAAGGAATGGATCCAGTGAAACATTTTCTACATGACAGTCCAGTTAGCAAAACATTACTTTTTAAAAATACCATCTTTTACCCACTGATGTAACTTCCATTAAATTTTCATATCCCATCAGATCTATTCCTAGACCATCCAGTCTTTTCTATTGGTCAACTTTCTATTCATGAGATAATACCACACTGTTTTAATTATAGAGGTTTAAAAATGTATTTTAATATCTTGTAGAGGCTATGTCCCTTGCTGCTCCCCAAAGCTCCTATTTTTCAGTGATTTTCTGATATTTCTCACATGTTTTTGTTTTCCTAATGAGCTTTACAATTAGCATGCTTAACTCCAAAGAAAAACCTGATGGCATTTATTGGGTTAACATTAAAATTTTTAAGTTAACATAGGGAGGATTGATTTTTTTTTTTTTTTTTTTGAGGCTGTGTCTACCTAACCAAGAACATAGAAGGTCTTTCTCCTTGTTTAAATATGTATTTGATTCTTTCTGGAGAGTTTGATAGTTTTTCTCTTAAAGATTTTGGCTATTTATGTTAAGTTCATGCTATTTTGCTATTAAAATGGTATCTTTCTTACATCTTCTAAATTGTTTTTGTTTTTATCATCTATTATACTTTATTAAATTCTTAGTGCATGTAGTGATTATTTAATTGATTCTTTGTTTTTTTTCCTCTCTATATAATCATATCATCTGCAAAAAGAGACGGGTAATTAGACATAATTACCTAGAGATAAGCAATTAGAGGCACTGGAATTGGAAGGGAATTCCAGTGCCTCTAATTGTTTTTTCTTGTTTAATTGCATTGGCAATTTACCCCCAAGTGAAATAGAATTCATTCATCCAATGGTAATATATGTTTCAGTTATTTATTGCTGTCTAACAAACTATACTAAAACTTAGTTGCTTAGAAGTAGGAGACCTGGATTTCGTCTGGTCTCAGGAATTCAGCTGGATAGGGATCAAACCATTCTGAACACCTACGAACTCAACAGGAGATTGAAGAAAAGAATAGCAACAACTCTCTGAACAGAAAAGCAACAACTTTCTGGAAGGTAGGACATGGGGAGAAGTGAATCCAAGGCGATATTCGGGAGGATAGACAGCGGGGGAGGGGGACTCCGTAGGCCACTTCTGGCAAGTGATAGAGCAGCGGAGCACAAAATTGGAACTTTTAGAAGTCGGCTCCGCTGAGGGACGTTGCTCCAGTGGCTAAGCTGGGGGTGGAACCCTCTCAGGACAGTGTGGTCTCAGGACCCTCGGGGTCACAGAAAGACCGGGGGTGCCTGAGTATGGCAGAGCTCCCAGGTATCGGAGCAGAGAAGCCGGCTGCAGAGACGGAGCCGAGGCGTGGGCTCTCAGCTCGGGGTTGCCATAAACTATGATTGGGGAAACAGTCGGCCACTGCTCCTCCAACAGGGACCCAACAAGCGGCAGATCCGGGGAGACTCCCCTTCCTCCCCCAGGAGGAGCGGCGCAGGAGCGCACCGCAGGGACCTGCTGGGTTTGGGGACTCCCCACGGGGTTGGGTGCCAGAGATAGAGGCTCTCGGTCACAGGCTGGGCGAGCACAGAGTGCGGCCAGAGACTGGGGAGACGGGAGTGACTGACTGCTTTTCTCTGGGGGCGCACTGAGGAGAGGGGCACCAAGTTCTCAGTGCCTCCAGGGCGGAGATTGGGAGGCCGCCATTTTCACTGTCATCCTCCCACACTCTACAGAGAACTTTCAGGGAACAAAAGCTCCCGAGAGCAAACCCGAGCAGATTGCTTAGCCCGGACCTGGCAAGGGTGGGGCAATTCCACCTCCGGCAAAGACATTTGGGAACCACCGCAACAGACCCCTCCCCCAGAAGATCAGCATAAACAGCCAGCTAAGACCAAGTTTACTGATCAATGAGAACGGCAGAACTCCAGGGCTAGGGGAATAGTGCACATAGAATTCATGGCTTTTTTTACCATGATTGATTAGTCTTTCAAAGTTATTTTTTTTAACTGCTTTTTTTTTTGAATTTTTCTTTTTCCCGTTATCAACCAACATCTTATCAATCCTTTTTTTTTAAAAAACATTTTTATTTTTCATTTTTAGAGTCATATTCTATCCCTTCATAGTAGTTACCCTTATTTTTGGTAGAAATATATATCAGTTGTTCTCTCTTTAAAATTTTGAGATACAGTTTCTTCTAACATACCAAAATATACCCTGAATCTCTAGTGTATGGCTTTGTTCTAGTCTCTTGCCTGATCACATTCTCTCCCCCTCCTTGTTTTTCTTTCTTTATTTCCTTTTTTTAATTCTCTTCTTTCTTTTTTCAAACATCTTATCAATTTCTTTTTTAAAATTTTTTATAATTTTCATCTTTACAGTCATATTCCATCCCTTCATTGTATCAACCCTTATTTTGTACATATGTAAGTCTTTCTTTAAAATTTTAGGAGGCACTTTCTTCTAACAGATTAAAATACACCCAAAATCTAGTGTGTGGCACTGATCTATACACCAGCCTGATCATATTTGATCATATTCTGTTTTTTTTTTTGTTTTGTTCTGTTTTTGTTTGTTTTTATCTTTTTCTTTTTTCTCTTTTTTCTTTCTTTCCCTTTCTTTTCCCCTGGTTTCAGGTCTTTTCTGATTTGATTAGAATATATTTTCTGGAGATGTTGCTAACCTGTTAGCATTTTGTTCTCTCATTCATCTGTTCTCCTCTGGACAAAATGACAAGACGAAAAAAATCACCTCAGCAAAAAGAACAAGAGGTAGTACCGTCTGCCAGGGACCTACTCAATATGGACATTAGTGCAATGTCAGACCTAGAGTTCAGAATCATGACTTTAAAGATACTAGCTGGACTTGAAAAAAGCATGGAAGTTATTAGAGAAAACCTTTCTGGAGAAATAAAAGAACTAAAATCTAATCAAGTCAAAATCAAAAAGGCTATTAATGAGGTGCAATAAAAAATGGGGGCACTAAATGCTAGGATAAATGAGGCAGAAGAGAGAATCAGCGATATAGAAGACGAATGATGGAAAAGAAGCTGAGAAAAAGAGAGATAAACAACTACTGGATCACGAGGGCAGAATTCGAGAGATAAGTGATACCATAAGACAAAACAACATTAGAATAATTGGGATCCCAGAAGAAGAAGAAAGAGAGAGAGGGGCAGAAGATATATTGGAGCAAATTATAGCAGAGAACTTCCCCAATGTGGGGAAGGAAACAGGCATCAAAATCCAGGAGGCATAGAGAACCCCTCTCAAAATCAATAAAAATAGGTCAACACCCCGACATCTAATAGTAAAACTTACGAGTCTCAGAGACAAAGAGAAAATCCTGAAAGCAGCTCGGGAGAAGAGATATGTAACCTACAATGGTAGAAACATTAGATTGGCAACAGACCTATCCACAGAGACCTGGCAGGCCAGAAAGGACTGGCATGATATATTCAGAGCACTAAACGAGAAAAATATGCAGCCAAGAATACTCTATCCGGCTAGGCTGTCATTGAAAATAGAAGGAGAGATAAAAAGCTTCCAGGACAAACAAAAACTAAAGGAATTTGCAAACATGAAACCAGCCCTACAAGAAATATTGAAAGGGGTCCTCTAAGCAAAGGGAGAGCCTAAAAGCAGCATGGACCAGAAAGGAATACAGACAATATACAATAACAGTCACTTTACAGGCAATATTATGGCACTAAATTCATATCTTTCAATAGTTACCCTGAATGTAAATGGGATAAATGTCCCAATCAAAAGACACAGGCTATCATATTGGATTAAAAAACAAGATCCATCGATATGCTGTCTGCAAGAGACTCGTTTTATTTTTATTTATTTATTTATTTATGTTTAAAATATTTTATTTATTTATTTGAGAGAGAGAGAATGAGAGACAGAGAGCACGAGAGGGAAGAAGGTCAGAGGGAGAAGCAGACTCCCCGCTGAGCAGGTAGCCCGATGTGGGACTCGATCCCAGGACTCCAGGATCATGACCTGAGCCAAAGGCAGTCACCTAACCAACTGAGCCACCCAGGCGCCCAAGAGACTCGTTTTAGACCCAAAAAAACCCCACATTGAAAGTGAAGGGATGGAAAACCATTTACCATGCTAATGAACACCAAAAGAAAGCTGGGGTGGCAATCCTTACATCAGACAAATTAGATTTTAAAACAAAGACTGTAATAAGAGATGAAGAAGGACACTATATCCTACTTAAAGGGTCTATCTAACAAGAAGATCTAACAATTGTAAATATCTATGCCCCGAACATGGGAGCAGCCAATTATATAAGGCAATTAATAACAAAAGCAAAGAAACACATTGACAACAATACAATAATAGTGGGGGACTTTAATACCCCCCTGACTAAAATGGACAGATCATCTAAGCAAAAGATCAACAAGGAAATAGAGACTTTAAATGACACACTGGACCAAATGGACTTCACAGATATATTCAGAACATTCTATCCCAAAGCAACGGAATACACATTCTTCTCTAGTGCCCATGGAACATTCTCCAGAATAGATCACATCCTAGGTCACAAATCAGGTCTCAACTGGTACCAAAAGATTGGGATCATTCCCTGCATATTTTCAGACCACAATGCTTTGAAACTAGAACTCAATCACAAGAGGAAAGTCGGAAAGAACTCAAATACATGGAGGCTAAAGAGCATCCTACTAAAGAATGAATGGGTCAACCAGGAAATTAAAGAAGAATTAAAAAAATTCATGGGAACCAATGAAAATGAAAACACAACTCTTCAAAATCTTTGGGATGCAGCAAAGGCTGTCCTAAGAGGAAACTATATAGCAATACAAGCCTTTCTCAAGAAACAAGAAAGGTCTCAAATACACAACCTAACCCTACACCTAAAGGAGCTAAAGAAAAAACAGCAAATAAAGCCTAAACTCGGCAGGAGAAGAGAACTAATAAAAATCAGAGCAGAAATCAATGAACTAGAAACCAAAAGAACAGTAGAACAGATCAACGAAACTAGGAGCTCGTTCTTTGAAAGAATTAACAAGATTGATAAACCCCTGGCCAGACTTATCAAAAGAAAAGAGAAATGACCCAAATCATCAAAATCATGAATGAAAGAGGAGAGATCACAACCAACACCAAAGAAATACAAACAATTATAAGAACATATTTTGAGCAGCTCTATGCCAGCAAATTAGATAACCTGGAAGAAATGGATGCATTCCTAGAGATGTATCAACTAGCAAAACTGAACCAGGAAGAAATAGAAAACCTGAACAGACCTATAACCACTAAGGAAATTGAAGCAGTCATCCAAAATCTCCCAACAAACAAAAGCCCAGGGCCAGATGGGCTTTCCAGGGGAATTCTACCAAACATTTCAAGAAGACTTAATACTTATTCTTCTGAAACTGTTCCAAAAAATAGAAATGGAAGGAAAACTTCCAAACTCTTTTTATGAGGCCACCATTACCTTGATCCCCAAACCAGACAAAGACCCCATCAAAAAGGAGAAGTACAGACCAATATCCTTGATGAACATGAATGCAAAAATTCTCGCCAAAATACTAGCCAATAGGATCCAACAGTACATTAAAAGGATTATTCACCACGACCAAGTGGGATTTATCCCTGGGCTGCAAGGTTGGTTCAACATCTGCAAATCAATCAGTGTGATAAAATATATTGACAAAAGAAAGAACAAGAATCATATGATCCTCTCAAGAGATGCAGAAAAAGCATTTGACAAAGTACAGCATCCTTTCTTGATCAAAACTCTTCAGAGTATAGGGATGGAGGGTACCTACCTCAATATCATAAAAGCCATCTATGAAAAACCTACAGCGAATATCATTCTCAATGGGGAAAACCTGAGAGCTTTCCCCCTAAGTTCAGGAACGCGGCAGGGATGTCCACTATCACCACTGCTATTCAACATAGTATTAGAAGTCCTAGCCACAGCAATCAGACAACAAAAAGAAATCAAAGGCATCCAAATTGGCAAGGAGGAAGTCAAACTCTCACTCTTTACAGATGATATGATACTTTATGTGGAAAATCCAAAAGACTCCACCCCAAAACTGCTAGAACTCATACAGGAATTCGGTAAAGTGGCAGGATATAAAATCAATGCACAGAAATCAGTGGCATTCCTATACACCAACAACAAGACCGAAGAGAGAGAAATGAAGGAGTCGATCCCATTTACAATTGCACCCAAAACCATAAGATACCTAGGAATAAATCTAACCAAAGAGGCAAAGGATCTGTACTCAGCAAACTATAAAATACTCATGAAAGAAATTGAGGAAGACACAAAGAAATGGAAAAACGTTCCATGCTCATGGATTGGAAGAACCAACATTGTGAAGATGTCAATGCTACCGAGAGCAATCTACACATTCAATGCAATCCCCATCAAAATACCATCCACTTTTTTCAAAGAAATGGAACAAATCATCCTAAAATTTGTATGGAACCAGAAGAGACCCCGAATAGCCAGAGGAATGTTGAAAAAGAACAGCAAAGCTGGCAGCATCATAATTCCAGACTTCTAGCTCTATTACAAAGCTGTCATCCTCAAGACAGTATGGTACTGGCACTAAAACAGACACATAGATCAATGGAACAGAATAGAGAGCCCAGAAATGGACCCTCAACTCTATGGTCAACTCATCTTTGACAAAGCAGGAAAGAATGTCCAGTGGGAAACAGACAGTCTCTTCAACAAATGGTGTTGGGAAAATTGGACAGCCACATGCAGAAGAATGAAACTGGACCATTTCTTTACACCACACACAAAAATAGACTCCAAATGGTTGAAAAATCTAAATGTGAGACAGGAGTCCATCAACATCCTAAAGGAGAACACAGGCAGCAACCTCTTTGACTTCAGCTGCAGTTACTTCTTCCTAGAAACAATGCCAAAGGCAAGGGAAGGAAGGGCAAAAATGAACTATTGGGATTTCATCAAGATAAAAAGCTTTTGCACAGTGAACCAAACCAAAGGACAACTGACAGAGTGGGAGAAAATATTTGCAAATGACCTATCAGATAAAGGACTAGTATCCAAAATCTATAAAGAACTTATCAAACTCAACACCCAAAGAACAAATGATCCAATCAAGAAATGGGCAGAATACATGAACAGACATTTTTCCAAGGAAGGCATCCAAATGGCCAACAGACACATGAAAAAGTGCTTAGTATCGCTCGGCATCAGGGAAATCCAAATCAAAACCTCAATGAGATACCACCTCACACCAGTCAGAATGGCTAAAATTAACAAGTCAGGAAATGACAGATGTTGGCGGGGATGTGGAGAAAGGGGAACCCTCCTACACTGTTGGTGGGAATGCAAGCTGGGGCAGCCACTCTGGAAAACAGTATGGAGGTTCCTCAAAAAGTTGAAAATAGAGCTACCGTACAACCCAGCAATTGCACTACTGGGTATTTACCCCAAAGATACAAATGTAGGGATCCAAAGGGGTACATGCACCCCAATGTTTATAGCAGCAATGTCCACAGTAGCCAAACTGTGGAAAGAGCCAAGATGTCCATCGACAGATGAATGGATAAAGAAGATAAAGAATATTATGCAGCCATCCAAATGAATGAGATCTTGCCATTTGCAACGACGTGGATGGAACTGGAGGGTGTTATGCTGAGTGAAATAAGTCAATCAGAGGAAGACATGTATCATATGACCTCACTGATATGAGGAATTCTTAATCTCAGGAAACAAACTGAGGGTTGCTGGAGTGGTGGGGGTTGGGAGGGAAGGGGTGGCTGGGTGATAGACATTGGGGAGGGTATGTGCTATGGCGAGTGCTGTGAATTGTGCAAGACTGTTGAATCACAGATCTGTACTTCTGAAACAAATAATGCAATATATGTTGAGAAAAAAAAAAGAAGATAGCAGGAGGGG
>NW_027397072.1:81790896-81800817 GCF_003265705.2 Callorhinus ursinus
TGGAGGGGGAGATGAACCATGAGAGATGATGGACTCTGAAAAACAAACTGAGGGTTCTAGAGGGGAGGGGTGTGGAGGGATGGGTTAGCCTGGTGATGGGTATTAAAGAGGGCACGTTCTGCGTGGAGCTCTGGGTATTTTGCACAAACAATGAATCATGGAACACTACATTAAAAACTAATGGTGTAAAAAAAGAAAAAACTTAGTTGCTTAAACATAAGATTTTATTATTATTTCTCACAATGCTGCAATCTGGTTGGGCTCAGCTGGACTGTTTTATTGCTCCATGTGGTGTCTGCTGGGACTGGAACATTCTGGATGTTCTTCACTCACATGTCTGAAGCTGGGATGGTTGGAGCAACCGAAGCCTGCCCAGACCTCTCTCTCTCTCTCTCTCTCTCTCCCTCTCTCTTTCTCTCTCTGTCTCTCTCCCTTCCTCCTTATGTTTTTACAACCTGGCTAGCTAGGGCTTCCTTACTACAAATGATTTTAAGATATTTGGAATTCTTATATTGTGCCTGGCTTCCAACAGAGAGGAAATAGAAGCTGAAGATCTTTCAAAGACTGGGTTCAGAGCTGGCACATGGTCACTTCCACTGCATTCTGTTGGTCAAAACAAGTCACAAAGTCTACCCAGATTCAAGGACAGGGAAAATAGACTCTCCTTCTGGACATGTAAAGCAAAATGCACATGAGGAGGCAGAGGAATTGACAGCAGCCATTTTGGGAGACTATCCTTGCAATGCCTATACCAGGATAGCCCATCTCTGGCAAACCTATTCAAATCCTATGAAAGTGTTCAAATTCATTATCAAGGTCTGCATTAGGATCTCTGAAACTTCAGAAAGACTGCTTCCACACTCTAATTCACTCGAATCCAGTTTAACAGTTATTGAATACCTATCATCAACAACACCTTATGTTTAAACTTCTCCTTCCATCCTACCCATGTCTCTCCCCAGCCCCCAGGTCTGCTGCCTTTCTTCTTGTCACTGTGCAGCTCCCACAGGCCACTGTGAGCCTGGAGCTTTACATGCCTGGAATATCCTTTTAGCGGCTTCCTATGACCTTTCTTGGAATAGGTCTGAAAAGAGCAGTCACATCCTCTTGGAATCCCAGGCAGATTTATATTCAGTGGCAGATACCTTTGGGGGTTTATTTCTGGCTGTAATTGCTAATTCCTTCTACCGTTCTACCCTCACCTCAGGTAAACACTTATTTTGCCTTCATCTCAAAGTGGACTCAGTCTTCACCTGTGTTTTATGTTCTCCTCTAGTTACGTGTAGAGAAAGTTGTGGAGTTCTGATGTGCTCAGATGAATCAGCCCTATCTTTGCCAGAATATAAAACTCTTGAGGGACGGTGATATCAATCAAGGCTTAACAGTATGCTTTCTGGGCAGCACTAGTTCTTTTGGACTAGTGTGATCTCAGGATCCTTATTAAGTGATTTCAGTTATTCTATCAAAGGGACAATGGTGCTCTTAATTGTATGTTATATTTTGAAGCTTTCTCTATTAATAAATAGGTACCCAAAACCTTGGTGATTTTAGACTTTAAATTTATTTCCCTCCCTGTCAATAAATTATTGCTTTATATAAACAGTGTGGGAGAGAGATTTTTTCCTCTTCCAGAATTAAAGTTAGTCATCAGAAAGTCTTAAGCTTATATCGTAAGGGTTGCACTTTCAGAGGTTAGTTTGACAAGACAAAAAAGAAAAAAAAAAAACAAAGTTGAGAAATTGAGTGCTAATTTTCTTTACAGGAAATTCCTGTAAAGGAAACAGGCTTACTCATTCTTTCAACTAAACCTAACCACAAACCTTATCTAGTTGAGGTGGTTGGTCAGAGAAGAGTTTTAGATGCTTCATCTTCATGATATTTCCTTCTATTGATAACAGGTAGTTCATTTGATTTTTCTCTGTATGCCAGAGATTTGGCAAAGACAATCATCATTTGCAAAATAACAAATGTTTTCTCCTTTCTCCAGATATAACTCATCATTTCCAAACATGTGTGAGTTAAATGGCTGTTGTGTCTTCTCCAGGTATTTCTCTGGCTAGGAAGAGATATATAGTAGAACTCTGAAAATGGATATTTTCACATGTTCTTCAGATACAAAAGCTGGCAGTTACTGAAATAAAGACTCAAAGTTCTTTCTTCTTTTTTTTATGTCTTAAGAACAGGAAATAAATGTAAGAATTATTTTTGCTAGATTTCCTAACCAGAAAATATAAGTTGAGAAAAGAGCTTAAATAATTTTCAAAGTGATTTTAGAAATTCCTTTTAATGAAATTTTTTTGTTTTTTTTTAAAGAGTTTATTTAATTACTTGATAGAGAGAGAGCACAAGCAGGGAGAGCGGCAGGCAGAGGGAGAGGGAGAAGCAGGCTCCCCACTGAGCAGGAATCCCGATGTGGGGCTCGATCCCAGGACCCTGGGATCATGACCTGAGCCGAAGGCAGACGCTTAACCAACTGAGCCACCCAGGCGCCCCTCATGAAATTTTTTAATAACAGTTGTGCTATCTAAGAAAATTTATATCTCCCTATCTATACAGTCTTCACTTTATAAAAACATGATAGTTATCAAAAAACCAACGTATAGTGATTTGAGCATTTTGTGGATATTGGCTAAGAGTAGAGAGACTCTAGATGTTTGCCAAATTCTAATGTTCATCTTGATGTGACCATAAGATCAAGTGATTGAGAGCAGTCACTACACACTGGATTTTCTGTAATTCTCAGATAATGGGGTATAAACCTAACATGGACCATGTGAAAATCATAACAATATTAGTTGAATTAAACAGTCACTATTACAGTAGACCAAATCTCTATGTGCACCTGTGTTCTCTGTGTAGTCACTGCTGATCCTGTGGGCAATTATAAAGTAGGTTTTTTTTTAAGATTTTATTTATTTATTTGAGAGAGAGAGAGAGAGAGAGCATGAGCAGGGTGGTGGGAGGGGCAGAGGGAGAAGCCGACTCCCCGATGAGCAGGAAGCCCAACTCTGGGCTCAATCCCAGGACCCGGAATCATGACCTGAGCTAAAGGTAGATGCTTAACTGACTGAGTCACCCAGGTGCCCCTAAAGCAGTTTGTCTTTGACAGTAAGATTTCCATTCCTAAAGCTCTGTTGACACCTGCCTGCTCCAGCATTTTCCTCTCTTTTGCCTTATCCCATCAAAAACTTTGGTCAGCAAAAATTTTGGTTCACTCTTAACCAAAGAGAGTTGGTCTAGCTTTGACCAGTGGAGGCAGGGAATCATCAACCTCTGACAAAAGAATTGTGGCTTTCAAAAATCAGGTATGAAAATGTTTTGGAGAGACCCTTCAAGTACTTGAAGTTGCCCTGTTGGGCTCTTATCTCCTTCTGTGAGGGGGTAACATGTGGTGATGGGAAAATCAGAGGTTGGAGGCCCTCTACATCTGGACATGAATTCTTTTTATACTTACCAGATGCGTGATTATCATTAATAGTGGGGTCGACTATTTCAAGCAATGTGAGCTTTGGTTGCCCATTAGTACAATAAGAAAGATAATCATCTTCCCATGTGTGACCAGAAAATAAATGAGAGCAGTGCACTATGTTCAGTGACACCAGCCCATTGTTTTAACTCCCCTCAACAGAGACTCTACACACTGTTTTGGATTAAGTTGCCCTTGCTCAATAAACCATATACTCTGCATCTTGTGTGATTCCTTATGATTCTGAAAGCGTTTTGGTAATGGTAGAATGAGAGTCATCACCTAGACGTTAAATAGTCCTAAAAAGGTAGATGTTGACAAACAAGTCACACTGTGTGTTATCCCACTTAAACGGAGTTTCCAGAATAGGCTTGTCCTTGTGTTGTTCAGTTGCCAACAGTGCTGACAATAGCTGTTATAACTCAGCATGGACCCACCTCTCCAGGGTCTATTCTTGTTCCTGAATGGGGTTCCCAAGGATGTTTCCTGGATCATAGTGATTGCCCTGACCCTTGTTTATACTGTAGATGCCAACATTCTCCTCAGGAATCTGATTTAATGTGATTTGGAGAGCCCAGAATTCTGCATTTTTAATCAGTGTTCCAGGTGACTACTGTAATCAAGAAAATTTGAGAAACGATGTCCCAGAGACAGAGATATAGTCTGGAAACAGCTCCAGGCAGCCTGAGGTCATAAGCCAGCAGGTGAGTACATCATAGAGAGAGCTTCTGGTGGCTCAGGGTTGGGTTGGAAATTCCGGAGGTCTGGAGGCTGCTGGGTATGGTAACCAATTGGCTATAGGCTCGGACATTCAAACATGGGATCACAAAATGTTAGAGCTGAGATGATCTTAGCAATCATGTTCTCACGGTTCCCAAGCCAAGGAGCTTTAAAAAAAAAAAATACACATTTCCTAGTTTAAGCCCCAGAACTTCAGATTCCCTAGCTCTGAGGTGAAGGAACTACTGATACAGCCCAAATAATTCATTTTGCAGATAAGAAAACTGAAGTACGGAGAGAGGTTAAGTGTCTTAACTGGAGTCACACAACAAGTGAATGGTCAAACCTAGATTGATATGCATTTGTCCTGACTCCTCCTGAAGTGTTTTGCATTTATCTGGACAATAGAACTGATTGTGACTCATACATAAAGCTTTGTCCTGGGATTTGGAGCTAAGATTTCTGACACAAGATCCCTGCTCTTAAGGAGCTCCCAGTCTAGTGGGAGAACACAGCATACAAGATAACAATGATACTGCGGTGTGGGTCAACCATGAACAAGGAGTTACTGAGGCCCTCTTGTTAGCCTGGCACTATTCCTGGAGAGAGCATGCAGGCTGGAAAAGACAGACCCAGCTCCTACTGTCGTGGAATTTCAATTCTTGTAGGGGCATAAGTTTTTAAAACAACATACTTTGAGATCATAATGTGAGCTAAGACACAGTCATATAAGATGACTAACAAGATAGTTGCTGGCTGGTGCAGTAGTGAGGAGGGAGGGATGGGCTTCATTATATCAACGCAAGGTCTCTCTGGAGAAGAAATACAATATAAGACATAAGAGAGCCGAATCAAAGCCCACGGTGTTTTGCAAATGGTGGCTGGAATGGATTTTTTTCAAAGACTTATTTCTTTATTTTAGAGAGAGGGAGACAGAGAGAGTGAGAGAGCGTGCATGAGTGGGCAGGGGGATGGGCAGAGGAAGAGGGAGAGACAGAATCCTCAGACTCCCCATTGAAGCACGGGGCCCAACGTGGGACTTGATCCCAGGACCCTGAGATAATGATCTGAGCCGAAGGCAGATGCTTAACCGACTGAGCCACCCAGGGGCCCCCTAGGAATGGGTTCTTTATCTCATGTGCAGAGCAGCTGATAAAGTCTGCAGCATGGAAATGGCACGCTCAGGTTTGCTTTTTAGGAAGATGCTTCTAGAGGTTGGAGATGGGAGATTATTCTTTGAGGGAAAGGAAAGAAAGGTGAAGGGGAGAACACATCTCAAAAGGCAGTTGCTGATCCTGCCTTGTTCCTCAACCATAGTCCTTGTAAGAAGAGCCACCCATTGTCACCAATGGGGATAAACAGTGCAGTGACTCTAGTCCCCGTGCCCGGCTCTCTTCAAGGTGCTCCACCATCTCATCAAGCCTCTCCTCCCCTGAGCGTGCTCTCCTCTCAACAGGTCAGCCGCCACTACTCTGGTTCCCACCTGGGTAAACTGGTCTGGATAGACCTTCCCACCCTGCATGGCTCTGCAGCCTCCTGTCCAAGCCTGATCTCTCCATGGTCTTAGGGATTCTACCTCTTCCTACTTCCTCGCTCTCACTTGTACTTGACCTGCCAACCTGCTTACTCATTCCCCTCACAGCTGAATGGTGTCTAAGCTCTGCCTTTGTCAACAAATTCTCAAACTCCGGCTTTCCTGCACAGTGTAGCCGGTGGACTACAGGGCTTGTCCCCAGCCCTCACATTCCTTCCGCTACTTCCTTTTCTTGTGCTGCTCCCTGTCAGCTCACCCCCGGCCCCTCGCACAAGCTGATCTGATCTATTGGAGCCAAACCTACAGGACGCTTCTCAGTCTTTTTCATGCCAACCCTATAGCTTCTGATGCTGACATCCCATCTTGCCTCCAGACTTTCTCTGTGCTTAGTATCAGGATGGTCTCCGTGTTCTGTTTCTTTTCTTCCTTTTGGGTTTATTCGTTTTCATTTCAGCCTTGGCCCTGACCCAACCTCTCCGGTCTGGTATTCTTCAAGGAAATCTGTCTGCCTTCTCCTTGCAGCTTACAGATGCTCCTGGCTTGAACTCTTCTCCATGCTGCCGACCCCCAGAAGCCTTTCTGAGTCACCCGGCTTTCTTTGCAGTGCTCCAACTGGGGCCCCAAAGACACCTCAAGTTCAATTCTTCTGTTAGAGAAACACTACTTGGGGGCCTGGGTGGCTCAGTCATTAAGCATCTGCCTTCAGCTCAGGTCATGATCCCAGGGTCCTGGGATCAAGCCCTGCATCGAGCTCCCTGCTCGGCGGGGAGCCTACTTCTCCCTCTGCTTGCCGCCCCCCTGCTTGGGCTCTCTCTCGCTCTCTCTCTCTGGCAAATAAATAAATAAAATCTTTTAAAACATTTTTTTTAAATTAAGAAAAACATTACTTATTAATAAAAAATTATAGATATTAAAATTTCTCCTTCCTGCATCTGAAGATGTTAGAGATATGGGGTGTGTGTGTGTGTGTGTGTGTGTGTGTGTGTTGGAAACTGGTCGGAAATGAAGAATTTTATAAGACGAGGAAATCCCAGTATGTATTTATAAGAAAAAAATGGAGATTCCTGGAAAGAAAGATTCTGGGAAGGTTGGCAGTGGAGGCAGGGGGTCACAGGAAGGGCCAGGGAAGGCAGGGAGGGTGGAAAGAAAGATTCTGGGAAGGTTGGCAGCGGAGGCAGGGGGTCACAGGAAGGGCCAGGGAAGGCAGGGAGGGTGAGGAGAGGAACTTGCTTGGCTGGTTAGATGTAGAAAGAGAGGGAGATTGATTTTGTCAGCTTCCTAAAGAACACGGGTATTGTGGGAAGGTTTTTAAAGGGCCAAGTGACATTTCATGTAACTTTTCTTCCTTTTTTCCCCTTTCTTTTCTTTCCTTCTCTTTTTCCCTTTTCTTTTCTTTCTTTCTTTCTTTCTTTCTTTCTTTCTTTCTTTCTTTCTTTCTTTCTTTCTTTCTTTCTTTCTTTCTTTCTTTCTTCTTTCTTTTCTCTCTCTTTCCTTCCTTCCTTTACTTCCTTCCCTCTTTATTTTTTCTTTTCTTTTCTGTCATCCCTGTATTTGTTTCTGTCTTGCATCCTCCTGTAATTGCTTATTTCCATGTTTGTGTTGACAAAGACTCTCTTCCTGACCAAATTTTAGTCAAGCTTCTCTGAACCCTCTTCTGTACTAGGCCTCAAACCCCTCTTCAGTCGAATGTCTGGTCTTACCAGTCTTAGCAAAGAGTCCTGCTAAGTCATCCTCCGACCCTCAATATCTAAGTCCTTGACTCACCTTGAGCAAGAACTCTGTTAGGTCAGTTTAGTAAGAATCCCTCTACTTTGATGTTTCGTTAGTAACTTTCCAGCCCCTGAACCCCCTCACCTTGCTCCTTGGTTATATCCTCCCCTGTTCTTATTGTCTTCTGAGTTGAGCTTGATTTCTCTCCCCTATTGCCACAGTCTTGAATAAAAGTCTTTCTTACTATTTCAATCAGTGTCAGAATAATTTTTTATTTCACAAAGTTCTTCACGTTGTGACAGATGCTTGAGGACAGGGACCATACTGTTTATTTTGTCCCACCCTCCCCTAACTTTAAAGAGCCTGAGACAGCATGGGAGTGTTTTAGGGGGAATTTTTAGGCAAAGCTCAGGGGTAAATCTTCTTATTCCCATAACCCCAAGAGTAACAGACAGAGTAATATAGAGTACTTTTTATGTTAGTGATAATAGTTCAGGACTCTAGAAGGACAGATGAAACAGTCATATAACAAAATTACTTTTATTTTCTGCTCAAGACAACATTAATCAATAACCAAATATTACACACTATTCTGGACTTTCCAAATTCATATGTTGAAATTCTAACCTTTAAAGATGATACCACTAATGATGGTATTAGGAGGTGGGGTCTTTGGAAGTTGTTTAGGTAATAACGGTAGAGCCTTCATGAATAGGATTAGTGTTTTTATAAAAGAGAGTCCAGAGAGATCTGTAGCGACTTTTACCACATGAGGACACAAGGAAAAGGCACCATGCACTAGATAGAGGGCCTTCAGCAGAATACAACCATGCTGGTGACTTGATCTTGGACTTCCCAGCCTCCAGAACTGTGAACAATAAATTTCCGTTGTGCATAAACCACCCACCATGTGGTATTCTGGTATACCAGCCCAAATGGACTAAGACACCCACGCAGTATGCTTATCGCTCATTTCTTACAAACGATTTGAAAATTCCAATGGCCACCCTATCAATAAGGGAGACAAAAGTGCCACGAACACAGGCAAGATTCTCATTCTTTCTCTCCAGGTGATCTTGCTCCCTCACCTTTTCTATTTCAGAGGATTGTTTTGTCCCCCATCCCCAGCCCCCCTTCACTTTAAAGAGCTTAAGACAGGATTGGAGTGTTTTAGGGCAGATTTTTAGATAAAGTTCCTTATTCCTACAACCAACCCCAAGGGTGATACACAGAGTAATACAGTAGTATTGCTATCCAGTGACAACTTTTCCTTTCAATAATGAAGTAAATAAAACAGACATGTGGACATTCTCAAATTTTGTACATATGAAATATAGCATAGGCTTCCGGAACTGTGGCGATCCTGACATTTTTAATCAACTCGGGTCACCTTTTCAGGAAAAGTTTCATTTAACTCTCTCCAAATCACCCATGGAAATATACATGCTAGGTGATAACATTAAGAGAAAAAAAAAAGAAGAAGAAAAAGAATTCCTTGAAGAAATGGCACCAAAAGAACACACGGTATAGTGCAGAGGTCCAAGTGGTTACTGTGAGCTTGAGACACTCTCCCTCCTTTAGATGTAGAGGAAATGACACATGCAGAGACTGCCATATACCACTGTGGGCATGGGAAGGCGCATTTGGGTAGGACCCGCCCCTTTCAAGGTTTCCTGTGTGACTTACATTTTGATCACTGGTTCTAATTTCTTCACATCTCATTTCTTGACTTCCAGAAACGAAGATGATTCTCAGGGAGGAGCTCTGAAACACAACATACCACAGCCTGTCAACAGAGCAAGTTCACTGAAGTGATGACAGGACCCAAGGAGAACGATGCTTTATTTGAGCTGGATATTTCTTTGGCTTGTCACAGGAGAGAGAATTAAAGGAATGACTATTTCAGGTAGGGTTTTCACTTTTCATGTTAACACTGTGAGTCTTGTGGTCAAAGTTTGAAGTGACAGGTAATCTGATATATCAGCAGCTTGACCTATTAATACAGAGCATTTCCTTCTTACTGTTGAGATGGGTGCAGGAAGAGAGAAATTACTGGGGTGAACAGCTTTCTGCTGAAACCAAGCATCAATGAGGAGCCCAGTTATGGTAGCTGGGTGTTCAGTGGGAGCTGCTGAAGAGGAATGAGGCTCAAGTCCACTGGGAGGGAGTTAAAACATGACCTTCTAAATGGAAGCAGTGAAGAAGACAGACAAGGGAGCTTAATTCCTCATTAAATCATGTGCTCTTTGTCAACATAAGTTAGAGTCTGATCTTTTTTTCCTCCAGTTTTGTTGAGATGTAAGTGACAGACAGCACGGCACAAATTTAAGATACACAGCAAAATGGTTTGACTTATATGTAGAGTGAAATGATTACCACAGTGAGCTTAGTTAATATCCATTATCTCATATAGCTACCCCAAAAAAAGGACAAAAAAAAGAAGCTTCCTCATTTTTGAGTTGTGATGAGAACTCTTAGAACCCATTTTCTT
>NW_027397072.1:81801217-81829979 GCF_003265705.2 Callorhinus ursinus
CTTTCTTTCTTTCTTTCTTTCTTTCTTTCTTTCTTTCTTTCTTTCTTCTTTCTTTCTTTATTTTTATTATGTTTATAAGTTTGTTATTTGTTTTTTTGTTTTTTTTGAGACTCCATGTATAAGTGACATCATATGGTATTTGTCTCTCTGTCTGACATTTCACTTAGCATAATGCCCTCAAGTTCCATCCATGTTGTTGCAAATGGCAGGATTTCCTCCTTTTTTACGGCTGAATAATATTTGTGTGTGTGTGTGTGTGTGTGTGTGTGCAACTTCTTTATTCATTCATCTGTTGATGAACACTTAGGTGTTCACCAAATAAGGTTTCCATATCTTGACTATTGTGAATAATGCTGGTGTGAACAGAGGGGTGCAGAATATCTCTTTGACATAGTGTTTTCATTTCCTTTAGGTATATTCCCAGAAATGAAATTTCTGTATCATATGGTAGTTCTATTTTTAATTTATTTGAGGAGCCTCCATACTGTTTTCCATAATGGATATACCAATTTATAATCCCAACAGTGCCTAAGGGTTCCCTTTTCCCCACCCCCTTGCCAACACTTCTTATCTCTTGTTTTTTGTTGATAAGTCATCCTACCAGGTGTGAGGTGATATTTCAGTATGGTTTTAATTTGCAGTCCCCTAATGATTAGTGTTGTTGAGCACCTTTTCATGTACCTGTGTTTCAATTATATATGTTCTTTGGAAAATGCTTATTCAGATTCATTGCCCATTTTTAAGTGGCTTATTTGGGGGATTGTGTTTGTTTGTTTGTTCTTGTTTATTTGTTGATTTTGCTTTTGAGTTGTATGTATTCTTTATGTATTTTGGATGTTAATCAGATATATTTTATTAGATACATGGTTTGAAAATACTTTTTCCCATTCTGTAGATCATCTTTACATTTCTTTTGCTGTGCAGAAGCTTTTTAGTTTGATGTAGTTCTACTTGTTTGTTTTTTTAAAGATTTTATTTATTTATTTGAGAGAGAAAGAGATATCATGGGCGGGGGTGGAGGGGTGGAGGGACAAGCAGACTCTCTGCTGAGCAGGGAGCCCGATGTGGGGCTCGATCCCAGGACCCTGCGATCATGACCTGAACCAAAGGCAGACGCTTAACCGACTGAGCCACCCAGGCACCCAACACTTTTTTATTTGGTTGCTTGTGCGTTAGATGTCATGTCCAAAAACTCATTGCCAAGGGAGAGTTTCATCTTCTAATGCATCTCTCTGTTGCTTTGTTCCTTGTGGTTTTCAGATTGCTTCACCAAGAAACTGCTTTGGGAATATTCTTCAACGAATGAGCAGTTTGTCTTATTTTGTGGCTTAACAGAGTCGTGCCACAGAAGTCAACTCTCACCAGCCCAAGGCTCTGAAAACTTGCCCTACAGTGGTCATAAGGACTTACCTGATGTCCAGTGGTACTTACAACCTCAAAATGGAGATCCATTACGGGAAATAACTAACAACTCTGCTCACATCATCCAGAAGAGCACCCTACACTTTTTGACGACAGGAATACGTAACGCTGGGTCATATATCTGTAGACCCAGGATTAGGTATGTCCCAAATGCATTCTTATATGAAAACATTCCCAAATCCTATATCACCTGGATATAACATCTGTGTTCACAAGACCTTGTTAACTCTCCTAGGAGCCCTCGGGATGAGGCCTGTTGTGTCAAGACCATCTTAGAAGTTAAGCCTAAGACAAATCTATCCTGTATACCAAATAACTCTGTATCACATGAGCAATACCTTCTTCTTGGTAGCACTGACTATATTCATTGCCCTAGCTTCAACTGCCAAAGTGATGCACAGAGTCCAAATGTGACCTGGTACCAGGTAAGAATGACTTCTCCAAAACTGATGTGATAACATCCCTATAGGTGCTTTATAGAAATGTGGGTTTGAGAATCTGAGGCCTAGAGCTTCGCAAGTACTGACCTTGTGCCTATAAAGAAGACCTGACCTGCTAAAGTGGTCTTTCTCCCAGGGAGCCACAGAGTGTGATATTGCAAGTAGGAGAACCATCTTTTTGATCAGTGCTAGCAAAATTTCTGAAAGTTAAGTGCATTATTTATGAAGTAAGACATAAACTTACGAACATCCGTTAACGCAGAAGACCAGCTGAGTTCATTTCTATTGTCTTTGGAAAGCAATGGGCACTATTAGGGGGAAGGGAGACACCAACATATGAGGCCTAGAGGGTTTCTGAGCAAAATAAGAGACTGGAATGCTTTCCAAAGAGAGCACATCTGGGAGGACATTTATGGCAAACATAGGTGGCCCAGGCGACAGGTATCTTGCACAGATGAGAGGGGGGCGGGGGGCGGGAAGTCAGTAAAGAGGAAAGGGGGTGGGGGCAAGGAAGAGGCAAACTTCCTAATGATTTTGAGTTATGAACCACATATGAGTAAGCTTCATAACAAAAACACTTCACATTGCTATGGCGTCTTACAGTTTTCCAAAGTGCTAACAGATACATAAATGCCATAAGCATCTCCTTCAACATAGCCCCATGGTAGTTGACCTCTGGGCAGTGGAAACAAAATAGAACTTAAATTGCCTCCTACACTTGTAATACTTGTTGGAAGTCCAATACTTTGCCGTAAAAAGCCACATAAAACGTTCAATTCGACTTCAAACCATGTTTGTTAATATAAAAATATCATTTTAAATTGCCACTGATCAGTCACACAAGTGGCCCATATTTATCTGGTGGCTCTACCCACTCCAAGACTCAGCAATCAGAGAGCCGTGGTGGTACAAGCACTGTGGTGTGAGAAGCCATTTCCTCACTTGATTCCCCTGACACTTGGTGACAAAGGGTAGACAGGCATTATCGTTTCTGCTATAGAAATAAGTATACAGAGAGAACAAGTGATGAGATGTGCTATAGGTCTCACATTTGTATTTTAAAGTGACACTGAAAAAATGCTGGCCTCAATAAAATCCTAACTTAAGAAACACATTAATTTCATAACCTCTAAAATGAGGTTAGCCAGAAAAGCCCATGATTCTGTTCATTATTTTCAGTTCCCTCTTTTTTATTACAGATTTTACTTATTTATTTGACAGAGAGAGAGAGAGAGAGAGAGAGAGAGAGAGAAGGTACAAACGGGGGCAAGGGCAGAGGGAGTGGGAGAGTCAGACTCCCCGCTAAGCAGGGAGCCCCAAACAGGACTCGATCCCAGGACCCTGGGATCATGACCAGAGCCCAAGGCAAACGCTTAACTGACTGAGCCACCCCGGCTTCCTTATTTTCAGTTCTCTTAAGAACAAAAGTTCCCTTGGTTCAAAAGTATTTGTGGTCTGGGATGACAGATATCCTGCTATGTCAATGTAGGCTGTTCTTAGGCCAGTAAGGCAGGCTTGCCCCCAGCCATTTCAGATCAAAATGCATTTAAATTTTCAATGATTATATCCCTGAAATGAAGGCTATTTTCAGGCTCAGGTAAACAGAAGCCACACAATAGTTGTCAGCTTTCTTCATATATATTACTCTTGTAAACTAAACCCTGACAGTGTATGACATTCACAGAAGGAGGCTCTGGGGTCTTGACTGCAAAGGTCAGGCTGTTTTTAGTGGTGAATAAGCACGGGTCCTAAAGGCAGGCAAACAATGGCTCTTGTTAAAATTGCACTTTTGGGGCGCATGGGTGGCTCAGTTGTTAAGCGTCTGCCTTCGGCTCAGGTCATGATCCCAGGGTCCTGGGATAGAGCCCCGCATCGGGCTCCCTGCTCCGTGGGAAGCCTGCTTCTCCCTCTCCCACTCCCCCTGCTTGTGTTCCCTCTCTTGCTGTGTCTCTCTCTGTCAAATAAATAAACTATTAAAAAATAAATAAAATAAATAAAATTGTACTTTCTAGGGGCGCCTGGGTGGCTCAGTCAGTTAAGCATCTGCCTTCAGCTCAGGTCATGATCCCAGGGTCCTGGGATGGAGCCCTGAATCTGGCTCCCTGCTCAGCGAGGGGGAGTCTGCCTCTCCCTTTCCCTCTTCCCTCCCCCATCTCACGCTCTTTCTCGCTCACTCTCTCTCAAATAAATAAATATTAAAAAACGAAATAAAATTGTACTTTCTGACACAGATTTGGATAGGTTATCGTTCAAGTTATGTTTCCCAATTGCATGCATGTGTGCAGTAACCTGAAAAGTCACAGCCTTCACGGAAGGAGTGTATCACTGGAAGTTGTGACATTAGGCCGCAAATAATACACAGTGCTCCTTTCCTTCCTCCAGTACTCAGGTGGTGGGTGGGTCACACCTAAGCCATCTCAGAATAGACAGCAGAGGCTAACACTGGCTGAGCAGATGAAAGCATGGTGTTATTGAATTCAGATGAAACTCCTGACCAGGGACGCATCTGCCAGATGTATAGAATGTCCCACTGAAATAAATCCAGGGGCTCAAGGCCCTGGGGGCTTTTGGAAGATTTTTAATAGACACGTCAAAAAATTTAGGCTTGGAGATTCTTTTTTATTTATTATTTTTAAAATTTTATTGTTATGTTAATCACCATACATTACATCATTAGTTTTTGATGTAGTGTTCCATGATTCATTGTTATTCGTTGTATAACATCCAGTGCTCCATGCAGAGGCTTGGAGATTCTTAATTGAAATATTAAATGGCCAAGAAGTCAGAATTAAAGTGAATTATCTGTTCCTTACTCAAAGAACATTTCCCCATATCTTGCTAATTTCTTAAAAATATAATAAAGAAATAGCGTACACAGACTTCCTCTTAAATAAATGAGAATTACATTTAATGAGAGGGTATTTTACATTCTCTTGCTAAGCAAATCTTTGATATGGGCAAAATTAGAACAGGGCAGCAGGAGAGGTCCTTCCACAATGGCATTGAGACACAGGTATCAGTGACACTGCTATGACTTCTTGTCAGTTAGATTTGTGCCCCAAGCAACCTTTCCACTGGTGGCTTATGACAATCTCACGCATATGCCACACTCACTGACCACGACGCTGACGTGGCTGGTGCATCTCCTCTGAGCCCTGCGTTCCATGGAATGTACGCACTCAAACCTGCTGCTTCTCCCTCTCATTTCTTTTTGGCCTACTTTTCTCACAGTCACTAGTACTGCCTAGCATTCTGTAAGCCTAGTGATCCAGAGACCTGGTGAGTTGGTGAGACTGGCTCGACCAAAGATCAATGTGGTTCCAAGTACAGAAGAAGTAAAGATCATTTCAATTTGATTTCTGAAAAGTATTCTCAAGGTCGGTACATTGGCCCATTTGGTTGTTCTCACTGAGCAATTTCAGAGTGCTCACAATCCTGCACAACTTCCTAACGTCTGTACAATGCTATAACCCACATGTTGCCTAACCAATAGTGAAAACAGACAAACTATTTTCTTCCTTGTTCTGAGCAGTATATCAGTGCGGTCTATGATTGCATTAGCTTTGGGGCGGCTCCATTATGTGGTTGTTCATTCTTAGTTGGCAAGTAAGGGTCTTTTTTTGTTTGTTTTTGTTTGTTTGTTTTCACAAGAACAGTGATCAAGCCAATTCAGTTTTTGCTAATGGAGTAGAATTTGTAACCCACGTTCATGATTTTACATTTATTCTAATTAAATTCTGATTTGTTGGTTTTAGCTCATCATTCTACATATCAAGAGGTTGGAATTGATTTTGAAATCCACCATATTAAGCCATGACTCCCAGACTTGTGTGACTTGAGGATGAGATGCAGGCATGATAGGTCTTAGCAAAAATACTGAACAGCTTGGCATTCAACTGCCAGTCAACTCAGCTATTGACTCTAGCATGATCCCATGATCCCTTAATCCACAACGTGGGGAGTATTACTGCTCAATTAACTTGAAAAGGGCACCCAAATGGTGACCCATTCAGCCCAGGCATATCTATTTTACTTAACAAAGACCCCATCAACATGTTTTCCCAATGACTCACTACAGTGAAGACAGAACATCTACTGTATTCCTGTATTCTCTGAGCCTCTTGTCTATTCATTTTATCATACATTTTCTTTTTTAAGGGCTCATGAGTCATCTGTCCAATAATCCATTCAAGACTTTGGCTAGAGATGAACATCTAGCTCATCGGTCTATATTTTTCATAATGTACCCTTTTCCACTTAAAAGATAAATACGAGTGCAAAATTTATGTGTAAGTAGAATGTGGTCGGTTGATGATTAGGGCAAGAGACAGAAGCTGCAGAAAAAGGCAGAGGGGCGACAGAAAACAGAAGGACAAGGGTCACATTCTGTGAATGGTGAGTGGCTCAACATAGTGGGAGCAGAGAGTTCCTGAGCGGCTTTAGGGTTAGGGCTGAAAACAAAGTCTGTAAGTTGGTTATGTGTTATGGTTATTGGGGGTCCCTATTGGTGTGATTGAACTTTACAAGTGTGAATCCTGATCCAGGGAACTAGCTGTGGGAACAGAAAGGAGTTGATGGAGGCTAGTGATATCTTCAAGGAATAAAATACAAGATGAAATACTTTGGGGGACATAAAAGAGATGACTCCTGTTTTGGGTCTTTCTGGCTCAAATATGTTCACAACATTTAGCAAGTTGAGAAAGTAAGAGTGAATTCAATGAGGGATGAAAAGAGCTCACATACACAGATCTGGACATAATGTGTCATTAAAACAGACATGGAAATGTCAAGTCCATCAGGGAGGGCAGGGCTCGAGATGTCCATGCTGGGAGTCCTCCCAGACTAGGTAACAAAAGCCCTGGTAGGAGCTCCACTGTGTCTTGGCCGGTACTATTAGAACTTGATGACAATAGCGGGTAGTATTTCAATAACTGCTCCTCCTAGAATACATTTTCTTTGTTCTTCTTGCTGCACACATTCCTTTAAAAGTCCCGTTTTAGTGTCTTCCTCTTTTCTGCATGTCTCTGTTCTGTCTAGGACTTACTGATACTATTCGTACAGGTTCACATTGAGATGTTCCTCTTTCCATATTTTGTTTAAGACTGTTTCACAGCTGAGCGAAACAGCCCCATTAGCACCTCTTTTTCCTACTGAAATCATTTGCGGTCATCTTACCAGAATGGGTTTCCCATCATTCTTGACACAAGTGGCCTCTCCCTTATCTCTTTTCTTTGATGTTTCCTTTTAGTTCCATCTCATTAAGTCTTAAGAATACATATGAAGTCATACCTTTTTTACTTTTATTTAAGATTTTATTTATTTGAGAGAGAGAGAGAGAGCACACGAGCAGGGGCAGGGGGAGGGGCTGAGGGAGAGGGAGAAGCAGACTCCCTGCTGAGCAGGGGGCCTGACTTGAGACTCGATCCCAGAACCCTGAGGTCATGACCTGAGCCGAAGGCAGATGCTTGACCAACTGAGCCACCCAGGCGCCCCCACACTTACGTTTTTATGAAAAAAATCAAATCCTCTTTGTTTTGACCCATCTCCACTGTGGCTCAACTGAGGTCTCAGTCACGACTCTCCGTCCTCTCCCCGTTACTTTCTTGGGTGATTCACGACACACTTCTGCTTCAGTTTCTGCCCTTTGTATGTCATTATTGCATTCTCTAGAGTTTTATCTCTGAATTTTACCCCATCCTCTGACTCTTCTTTTGAAGGGTCCTTGACCCTTGAGATCAGCTGGTTGATATTTAACATTGTCTGCCCCACTTGTTTGCTTTCTTCTACTTCCTGCCTGTGGCTGCCCTTCTCTGACCTGCTCTGACCCTCCCCTTAGGCTCCTTGCCAACCTACTGGAAGTCCCTTCTTGGGCCACAGGAACCACACCAGAGACTTGGAGTAGGGGAATCCTTGCTCCTGTGAGTTAGCATGGGAAGTAGAAGGGAAATTCCTCAATGAGAACATGAAGCTCAAGAGTCAGAAAAATTCATGTTGACCCTCGGTCCTCTCAGTTGCTAGCTCTGTGATACAGGGCAACACATGAGCTCCAAAACCTCAGTTTTCTTGTAGAGTCTGTGCAATCCAATTCAGAGAATCCTTTGAGTGAATCATATGGGATAATACATGAGAAAGAATTTTGTAATCTGTATAGGTAAGAAATACTTATTATTTTGTTGTTTTTGTTGCCTATCTCTTTGTTTTTGACTGCTGTGGTGAGAGATACACTGAGGGCTATTTGTTGGAGATTGGAAGGCCATGTGCCACATGGAAATTGGGGGCTACAGAATTACTGGTACAGTGAAACTCAACCATTCAACAGATATTTATCGAGCCCTTACTATGTCCCAGCCCCTAGTGATACAAAGGTGATTACATGACTCTTAGGCTTTAGAACCTTTCAAGTATGCATACTTTATTCACCCATCATTTACAAAGAGCCTACTCTTGCTGGCTTGCTTGCCATATACTAGAGACACAAAGACCAAGTCCATCTACGCACATCAGCCTCTTCACCGTGGCCTTATTTCCTATATCCATGCTCCATTTCAGATGTTTCCAGGATGGCACTTACCTTCAATGGAGTGATTCCTACATATTACTCAAGGCTCTGATTAGCCTGGAAGGAGCATCCCTGCTTCCTGTGAACCAAGCCAAGGCTGCCCAAATGCATCAGACTCTGGCTTACTGCTCGGGGCCTGCCTTCTTAGACTGAGCACTCTCTCAGTCTCAGAAGGCATTCATGACTCCATATCCTCTGATGGGAGGGATCTATGTTTATTCCTGCCTTTGTGTCTAGGAGCAGCTATGTGTCTTGGCACAATGGCTGCCTCAACAACGACATAGAAAGAGGTAACTGTATACATAAATTACGATCAGAGGGCTCTGGGTAATCGTGGACGTCTGGGAGCATGCAGGGACCGGTTCTGCTGGGAGAGTGCCTGGTCACTCCCTCTGTGAGAGTTACCTCTTGACTTGGAGTTAAAGACTGAGCTGCAGCCTACCCGGTGGTGGGGAAAGTGGTGGGAGAGATGTACGGACACATGAATAGAGAAAGAACATGGTTATTTAGGGAATGGCAAGTGGGTGGAGAAGCAGTAGCAGGAAATGAGAGCAGGAAGGAATGGTAAGTTCAGCCATGGGAGAACTTTAGACCTTAGCATCCATGATAAATATGCTAAATAAGGGAGAGAAGTGCTCATTATTGCATTTTAGTTTCCACTTGAGTTTGGGTCCACCATGAGTTCATTGTTTCTCACTCATTAGTCGTTCTTTGTCCTATCTATGTACACCTGTTTAGTTATTTACTTAATATTTTTTAAAGATTTTATTTATTTCTTTATTTGACAGAGAGAGAACACAAGCAGGGGGAGTGGGAGAGGGAGAAGCAGGCTTCCCGCCGAGCAGGGAGCCCGATGCGGGGCTCGATCCCAGGACCCTGGGATCATGACCTGATCCGAAGGCTGACACTTAATGACTGAGCCACCCAGGTGCCCCTTACTTAATACTTTTAATTTAAATTTCACCTTTTTTGAATTGAATTTATTTAGATAAAAAACTTTATATTAACCCCATTACACACAAAAAAACCTATGCCAATGTCCATAAATATAAATATACATGGTTTTAAAAAAATTCATTGAGATATCAGCTCCTTAAAGCACTATGAGTTTTCTAGAATAGTCTCAGAGGCCTGAGTCATGCTTTGGGAAATACTAGGCTAAACAACTCTTTGTGGATCAGTCAGATTTGGTGCCTCTATGCCCTCACGAACAAATGAGAATCTTACAAATACAATTTCTGGACAGAAGCTCTTCATAGCTTGGGTGATGCTCTCATTTGTGAAGTTTTTCTGTTGTTATGACTAGTAGTAGTAACGATTCTCTGGTTAAAGAAGGTTATTTATTTTTCTTGTCCCTTGGATTAGAATGGAAAGCTACTCCTTAAAGAAAAGAGCAATTCAATCCTAGTGGATGAAGTTTACGAAGAACAGGACGGCATGTATGTATGTGATTACACTGAGTCGGATAACACAAGTGAGTGGACAGTCAGAGCTGTTGTTCAAGTGACAACCATTGGTAAGTGAGATTTTCATTTCTAGATCTGGTATTTGAAGCCCCGTTACCCAATTAAAGTTACCTTCCTTTGGCTTAGTCATGCATGGCTTCCTTTTTGGAAAAAAAAAAAAGATAATCATACACTGGTAGTCATGTGAAGCCCTAAAAGCATGAAAACATTAATTTCCCATTAACCTAGATTCCATCTCTGGGGAAGGCCTAGTTCCGGATCACATTCAAATTGTCGCAAGTTGGGTTTTCCCTGCATTGATCAATCCCTGGTTTGTTTTTGTAGTAAGTTAAAAGATGATATGAAATATTTCACACACAGCAGTAAGTGACACCATGAAGCTATCACCAGCTTTAATACATGTTAATGTCTTTCCACATGCTTAAAATCTTGCTTTTTCTTTAAATAAACAAAACATTGAAGGGACAGCTTGAGGCCTATGCTCTTATCTCTTCCTGCTCCTTCCCTTGCCAGCAGTAGTCCAATCTTATAGCTTATCTTCTTCCATTTATGTCTTTATGCTTTTCTATAAACATATATAGACATTAATAAAATAGAACATTGTTTTATGTTATAAAATGTGTTTTGTGTTAAAAACCCATGGTATTATTCTAAGGTATCGTTTTGCCAATTTACACACCCTTCAGCAAGGAACAGATTCCCATTATTCCCAAATAATGTTTGGTGTTATCAGGCTTTTTGACTGGTGTCAAGTGAGATCTCTCTCCCTCTCTCTCTTTTTTTAAGTCCCAGTTTACATTTCCATGAGTACAAATGAAGTTTAATATCTTGTTATATGTTTATTGGTCTGTTGGGTTTATTCTTCTATGATCTATTTTTGGCCCAGTCTTTCCATTGGGTCATTCTTACTAGATTTACAAGTGCCCACATGAATAAATTGTACACTGCAATTAATTTAAGCATGGCTTTTGTCAAAACACAACAGGGTCGGTCGTTCATGCTTTGTATTAAAGAGCTACAGAATGGTTGACTTAGCACTTAATAAATACATTGATTATTTTTACCTCCTCTCCTTTTAGTGTAAGATACAAGTTACATTAAACACCCTGAGGCCAAGTTAACCACTTCTGCCTCCTTCCTGGATCTCAGCAATTTACATTTATATTAGATTGTTCCTTGGAGGAGAAGTTAGAATGCAAGTATCCCATTTGTACCCCTTGCCCCCTCCACTGTATGTCAGGTATGATAACTCAGCCCTTCAAATTTTCAGGGGCAGAATCTGCTTTTCTCTTTCTCCCAAGGGATGCCTTATAAAATCTGTTACCTCTCTTTTAACCAAGCATTCCTGTCTTCCTCACTCACTCATTCATTCTTTCACATATTCATTTTTACACAGATACTTGTTGCATATCTAATACATATCGGGCACTGGGATTAGTGCTAAGGCTGTAAGAATGAGCTCCTTGAAACTTTTTGTGGCCACCCAGAACTTCCCACTTTGTGGGGTACACAGGCCATCATAATACATTTCGATGAGTGGCAAGAAAGGGGACATATGGGAGGCCCACCAAACCCAAACCCAAACCTGGACACACCATGTCCAAGTGAGAACTGAGGGGTGAGCCCAAACCAGAGCAATGAAGGTGGTCAAGATGCCATTCCAGGCAGAAGGAGCAGCACAGTCAATGTCTGGGAGATGAGAGAGGGCATGCACAGTCCAGGAAGAAAAAGAAGGTCCATTGAGAGTGAATGTCTGGAAGCAGGACTGACATCACACTGTTTTAGTGCCTTCGAACTTTATTTAAGGAACAGTGGGGAGCTATTGAGGGTTCTAAGCAGGAGAGTGTCATGAATCGTATTTGAGATAGATCATTCCATCTGCTGTGTAGAAAATGGATTTGGGGGGAGCAAGAATGGAGAGAGCAATTGCTGATGGTAGCCTGAGCTAGGAGCTGCGGTGGGGATGGACACAAGTGGACAGACTCAGGAAATATGGAGGGAGTACATCTGAAAGGATCTGGGAATTGGCGGTGAGGAAGAGGGAAAAGGAGGGATCCAGGACAAGAGAGTTGGGTTATAGGTGGACTTTCTGTTAGATACTGATGGAAGATAGCATTGCATGGCATAGATAAGAGCTGACATAGGGCACAAAAGGGGGAACACAGCAGGTTTGATGCATATTCTTAAAAGATGCCCCTGGTTTTTAAATTTTTGAGGAACAGTGTGGAGGCTCCTCAAAGATTTAAAAATAGACCTACCCTATGACCCAGCAATTGCACTCCTGGGTATTTACCCCAAAGACACAGATGTAGTGAAAAGAAGGGCCATATGCACCCCAGTGTTCACAGCAGCAATGTCCGTAATAGCCAAACTGTGGAAGGAGCCAAGATGCCCTTCAACAGATGACTGGATAAAGAAGATGTGGTCCATATATACAATGGAATATTACTCAGCCATCAGAAAGGATGAATATCCAACTTTTACAGCAACACGGATGGGACTGGAGGAGATGACGCTAAGTGAAATAAGTCAAGCAGAGAAAGTCAGTTATCATATGGTTTCACTTATTTGTGGAACATAAGGAACAGCATGGAGGACATTAGGAGAAGGAAGGGAAAAATGAAGGGGGGGAATCGGAGGGAGAGATGAACCATGAGAGACTATGGACTCTGAGAAACAAACAGGGTTTTAGAGGGGAGGGGGGAGGGGGGAGGGGGGATGGGTTAGCCTGGTGATGGGTATTAAGGAGGGCACGTACTGTATGGAGCACTGGGTGTTATACGAAAACAATGAATCGTGGATCACCACATCAAAAACTAATGGTGTATTGTATGGTGACTAACATAACATAAAATTAAAAAAAAAAAGAAAAGATGCCCCTGGTTGCTCACTGCGTAGACTTAGCAAAGGTGATGAGAAACAGCTTTATTTGTGTATCAACAGAACGTGATGATGGATTTAATGTGTGAAGAGGGAAATGAAGGATGTTTTTGTTTTCTGGCAAAAAAATGTTTTTGTTAACCTGGTCAACGGTGACACCATTTCATGAAACAAGAAAAGGTTGAAAAAGAAGAGGTCTAAAGAAGAAATGAAGGGCTGGGTTTGAAAGGACTTTTAATGATCCAAATCACAATGATAAGGAGGAATTTGGATAAACCAGTCTGGAGATGTTAGGACTGGAGATGAAATGGGGGGTGGTCAACATGGTATCTAAAGCAAAGGGATGGCATGAGGTCACCTAGGGAGTGAGTATAGAGAGAAGAGGGCCTGGAACTGAGGTCTGGAGCACTGCAACACTTGGAGAGGTTGGGAGGAAAAGGAGGATCCCCTGAGGGGGTAGAGCAGGGGTGTGAGAACAGAGGGATACTGTCCTAGGGCAAGTGACTAAAGTATCTCCGGGCAGAGGGAGTGATGCTTGAGAACTCATCATTGGGTTTGGGAAGATGGCAGACATCATTTACATAAGCGTTTGAGAACTCATCCTTGGGTTTGGGAAGACGGCAGACAATATTTACATAAGCGAGTGGGTACTGCTGGAAGGGTGGGGAGGAGAGCTGTAAAGGAAGTGAAATTGATGACGTGGGAGAGAGATCATCTCAAGGTTCAAGAGCTTTCGTAGGGAAGAAGCCTAGAGAGTGAACAGCACCACAACAGAGAACAAGGAAGAAAACCGATATTCATAAGAAGCACAGGGAAAGCGGGGCCCCCAAACACATCGGGAAGTGAGCAGAAAGGCAGAAGGTGAACAAGAGAGTAGGGGAGCAGGGAAACAAAAGACGAGAGGGTTCCAAGAGATGGTGCCTGACAAGTGTCCAAGGCTGCAGGGAAATAAAGCTGAAGAAAAACTCAGTTATGCCCAGTGGATTTAGGTGCCAGGAAGTCACTGGGGTCTTTAGACAAAGCAGTGTCTGTGGAGTGATGGGGGCAGGACTCGAACTACAAGGGAAGTGAGAGAATGGAGATGAGCATATAGAGCTGCTTCAAGAATGTGGCTGCGAAGGAAGAATGAGTGCAGCAAGGAAGTGAGGTACAGGGATTTTTCTCTCTTTTAAGATGGAGAGACTGAGCATGGATAAGTGCCAATGGGAAGAAGCGGGGTGGGGGGAACGGAGAGGAGAGAGAGAGAGAGAGAAAGAGAGAGAGAGAGGGGGAATATACAGGGAAGAGATGGAATCTTTGAGGGAAGGAGGTCCCTGAGAAGTAGGAGGACAATGTCCAGAGCAGAGGCAATGAATTTCCCTTTATCAGGAGATGGGACATAGGCAGGAGGAAGTTTGACCACAGAGCCCTATTTGACAGTTCGGGGCAGGAAGTTGAGGGATAAACGAGTAATGGAGGGCCGGACTCACCTTTATTTTGAAATAAACCACGAACTCAGGGATGGACTGGGTGGCCTCCAGTCTGGCTGATGTGGGCATTTTCTCAGGTGTGTTCTTCTTCTGGATTACTCAGCCAGATGGGGCTAAAAGCAATCTTGTAGGAGAAGACAGGAATGGGGGTTCAGGTCTGCGGTGGTTGAGCAGGGCTGGTGCAGAAGAAAATGCACCCAGGTGGATAGGGTTTATCAGGGACTAATGTTTTGCTAGCACCTACGACCTGATGTCATGGTCATTTTTGGAGGCTTGTTTTTCACATGGAAACCTAAGTTCCTAGCTTTATAGAATATGAATCAAAATTGAAGAGAAAGCTCCAAAGCATTGAGATCAAAGTGTCCCTTTGTACACACATCTTCAGCAAGCAGGCTTTCAGATTTCCCAGTGCACATAATAATTTTTATTTTCATCTTTTAGTGAAAGATACTAATCACAAACCAGATATTCTGGATCCCATCGAGGACACACTGGAAGTAGAACTTGGTAAGGTGGGTTGTGTTATCACCCTTGAATGACATTGTGCTTCTGGGAGTAAGTCTAAGTGCGATATAAGGGAAAGAACCTCATGATTTTTTTAAGTATTTTATTTATTTGTCAGAGAGAGAGAGAGAGCACAAGCAGGGGAAGCGGCAGACAGAAGGAGAAGCAGGCTCCCCGCTGAGCAGGGAGCCCGATGCGGGACTCGATCCCACGACCCTGGGATCATGACCTGAGCCGAAGGCAGACGCTTAACGACTGAGTCGCCCAGGCATCCCAAGGCTTGGGATTTTAAGTCAAACAGAATTGAATGTGAATCTTGGCTCAGCCACTGGCTACTTTTGTGATCTTAAGATAACTTATTCTTTCTTAGCTTCAGTTACTTATTCTTTCTAAGCTTCAGGTTTTAAATCTGTAAACAGACAGAAGAAAACTGACCTCATCTGGATGCACAGAGAAATGTAGGATAATGTTTGTTAGGTGGCTGGTGCAGTGGACATGATCAATAGATTTTAGATTGTTCCTTACTCATCCCAGAAATAGCTGATTGTGTATATTAGGTCCATTGGGGAAGTCTGTAAATTTAACCAATTTACCAACATGAATGGCATGAATCTTTGCAAACATGGTGTTTGGTGTGGTCTTAAGATAATTAGAGAGGAACTACATCCCCTGCTCAAGCAACTCATATTCCCTAGTAGTGTCTTTTGGGTAGAGCTACAGAGTGACTTTCCTCTTGGTCTCCTTGTATTTTATCAACTTCAATAACAGCTACATTTTCCCACACAGTAAAATAAGGACTGCTTTATTTAAAACCAAGTGCTGGTTGTTCCAATAAAATAAGTGCTCCTTTAAATGCTAAAATATTTAGAATTACAGAAATGTCAAAATAGATACTACGATAAAAGACCGCTAGATGGCGGTATCAGTGTGTCCTGATTCTGGAAATAGAATTTGCAAAACCAGCAGCATCACAAGAATACAAGGAGGAAAGGAAAAAAAAATTAATAATTCAAAAATAGCCAAGCTACATTTGGTTTCAGTGAATTTTAAAGAATTACAGGGCAGAGGGACATTATTAAGGTGCAAAGACGATTTTTTTAAAGGTGAAAATTTGGGTTTGAGGCAGAGTATATCTGGATACCCCTACTGGAAAAAATGGGTAGAAAAGGGATAGTGTGATAATTTGCATCCCCACAGTAGTGCATTCCTCAAGAAACTGCTGAATATCTAAATAATTTCTTCTTTAAACTACATTAGAGTAACCTCACAATTTTAACTTAATATGCAAATATTGGTCAGCAGTAAAATGTTCTTTATTGACACACCTTGTACTCAACAGCAGCGTTGGAAGAGCAGGCTGGTCACTGAGGGGACTCCTCATTTTCCTGGTGTCTAACCTTAAACCACATCAGAATGCTTAGTGCTATATGACCACATCGCCGCCGGTCTGAGATATAAGTATTGCCCACTTGGAGACAAACAGACCTGGTCTTATTTGTTTCCAGATGAGAGACAGCTAGATTGTTCGGTTATTTTCTGGCACACCTGTTTTTTACCTACAAACGTGATGGCGGTCATGAACGGTGTTGGGGGGGGGCGTCTTCCTCCTGCACAGGACAAAGTGTTCTCACGGACTTCCTATCTTCTGTGTCGCCTTCATTTTCAGGAAAGCCTTTAACTCTAAACTGCACAGCACGATTTGGCTACCAAAAGAACTTTATGCCTGTAATAAAATGGTACATTAAAGATTCTGACCAGGAGTGGGAATTCCCAACATCTGAAGAGATCAGGTAAGAAGGAAATTAGCAGACGATATTCTCTGCCGCCCACACTAAATGCTTTCACCTTTGGAAACCTTAAAAATGTACACCCAGAGGCGAGCCAACAGGCCCAGTTCACAGTGTGGCCACTAGCGCCAACTAGTGGTGACTAGAAGAGCATGGAAATGCAAAGGGCAGGTTCATTTTAAACAGCCCTTTCTGACAGGCCCTACAATATTTAAGTTGTTGTGAAGCTCAGTTTGTATCAACAGTTTGATGGGGCTGCTTTAAACATCAAGCTGACAAGCAGACAGGCATACCGACCCAGGCTGCCTGAATAGAAGTAGCACGTCCAACTAATGGGAAAGAATGCGCCCCTCCCAACCCCATTTTTCCCAGTGCCATCCACTTAGAGTAGTGGTGAGTTCAGGGATCCAAATCTTCAGTCATGAACAATCCGGAATGTACCCAGAGGAAAATGCACATTAATGAGTCTGACCAAAAATAGGTGAAGCGAGGAATAGTTGAAGCAATCCAAATGGAAAAGGAGATGCCAAGGTGAGATATCTGTCTTGAAGTCCTTGGAAGCCATTACGTTTTATGGAAACCAGACTTAGTTTGTTCCCCTCTGGAGCACAGAACCCCGATTAGTGGACAGAATTTACTGGGAAGACACTTCAGCTCAAGAGAAAGGAGAACTTTAGCTATTCAGAGCTAACCAACGCCTCATGAAGCTGGACTCTGGTCCCTGGAAGGATTAAGGGTTTGGATCCAATTGGTCAGGGCCGTCACTAAAAAATAGAGTTCCTTGTTTTTCCAAAATCTGTTCCAAAGTAATAGTCTATGGATTAAGCTTTTCCTTATGATTCTTAAAACATTTCCATGAACAAATGTACTATTTTGAAAAGTACGCATTACTACAAAAAGAACAAATTTTGATAACAGTAATAGACTTTAGCAAGAACTTCTAAGACAAGGGAAGTCACACAAGCCCCTGGGTTCGAATCTCTGTTTTCCACCTGTTGGCAATGTGACCCTTGACCCCTACAAGACTCCATCCCACCACCTGTAATCTATGGACACTTAGGTCCACTTTGCAAGGTCCCTGTAGGGAGCTGATTCTGTAGAGGTGACATGCTCGTCATGGTCCCTGGCCAGTAGGAAGCATTCAGTGAATATGAGTTGGTATTGTAGGCTCCAAGCAACACGGCCTAAAACACCATCCATCTAAATAATATTCCTTCATGTAAAGACAGACTGTAGATCGGCAACTTTAGAGAACCCAAATAGTGAATAAATACTGAGACTTACAACTTGCTGGATGGGGCAGAATGGCAGGATTCAGGCTGTCACTTCCAAGCAGAATGACCTTGGACTGCCACCTACCTTCTGTGCCTGGTCTGCGTTGCTGGCCAAGTCAGGATGATCATACTTTTACCTCATGGGGGCTCCTGTGAGGTGAGGCATGCAGGAGACTCCATAGTCCACAGTTAGTGTTCAGAAGAGTGAGCACAGATACGTGGTAAACCCTTGGTGGGAGGGAGTCACTAGTCAATACTATTCTTAAATTATTGTTATTGTCTGTTTTCAAGGGGAATGCTTAGAGTAATGAAGGTCAGATGAGACCCACCGTAAATTAAATTCTTGGGTAAGTGCATGAAATGATGCCTAGAAGATTCAATAATCAAAAAATGGACCCCCATCATAAGATGGTCAATCTCAAGTTCTTCTGGACACTCCCCTAGCTCTTCAGAAAGCCGAACTGATGGCTGCTAATATGAATTCCAAATACTGCAAAAGGTGGTCAGCGCATGCTACTGAATGAGTAAAGTATTCATTCTTCTTTCCTAGTGTTAAATCCACCAAAAAGGATAAAGTCATTGCCCGCATTATCCACTTGAAAGAAGTTACTCAGAGGGAGCTTCACAGGAAGCTTATTTGCTTTGCCCAGAACTCCATCGGGAACACTACCCAGTCCATTCAACTGAAAGAGAAAAAAGGAGGTAAGCCTGGAATATTGCCACGCCATGCACACAACTGCTTTTATCTGAGAGGAGAGGAATTTTCCTTAAATTGTAATGATGATGATAGCAATTAACATTTGCTAGATGCCGGACACTATGCACTTTGCTTGTAGTAAACCATTTAATACTTTGACCAAGGGCACATCACTATTAAGTTTCACATCAGTGATCCAGAACTGGTCCTCTTAACTAATACCCTGTGTATGGGTGCTGTGTTGGATAAGCCAGTCATTCATTCATTCATTCCTTCACTCACTCATTTATTCATTCTACAAGTACCTAAAGGGCATATCCTGTGTAACAGGTATTGTGCTAGGACCTAGCTTCTTTTTAGGGTTTTCTTTTCCTGGCTTCTCAATCCAGAGAACGTGATGGTCAGGTATTGCAGAATGGAGAGAAGAGTCATCTTGCTCATTGCTCAGGGTGGTATGTGTAATATCACAGATCACAACCTTTTAAAGGTGGAGTGGAAATTCCTGGTAAAGAACAGTTTTGAAATTTCTTTAAGAAGACACTCGATGAGCTTGATATCCTTCATTCAATTAGTAAGTGATTATAAGAACAAGCAAGTTTTGAATGCCACTGAGGCTTACATGAGACAAAATTTGTGCTGGGCCATAGTGGATGCTCTGTAATGGGGCTCCTGTCAAGAGAGGTGTGTGGAAGGTCTCATGTGTTAGGTACCGTGGAGGGTACAAAACCAAGCCACGCATAGCTCCTGGCCTCAGGAAGTTTAGACTTTACTGGTGATGACAGTGCATGAAAATAATTTATAAGATACAATGAGAGGGATGCACGTGGGTGGTGTGGAGGTTTATGGGGGAAAAATAACTAAAAGTGGTCATGATCAGTTTCCCTGGCCACCCCAATCAGGAATGGCCGGTTCCCGTGAATTGTCTCCAATTCATTGTCAGACAGTTCCCGCAAGATGTAATTGTATGCATTTCCAGATTCAAGAGAATGCTTCCAAGAGAAGTGCTTTTGATAAAAATAATAGGGTCTGGAAAGGTGCTGGGTGCGCCCACAGCATTGGTTGGAATGTGGCCTTGTCCCAGGAAAGCTGGCTCTGCATTTGCTCATGGCTGCCGTCTTTCCCCCAGTGGTGTTCATATACCTCCTACTTGGCACCGTCATGACCCTGACCGGCGTGCTGATGGCAGCTGTTCTGCTCTACATGTACTGGATTGAAATAGTCCTGCTGTACCGAACCTACTGGAGCAAGGATGAGACGCTCGGGGGTAAGGTGACCCCCAACTTGCCTCTGAATTTTCCTCTCAGAACTGACTTCAAGGAAGAAACTCCAGAAATGGGTGTTCCCTGATGGAGAAAGTCATGCCCCTCAGCCTTTGAGACCTTCTTCCAGGTCTGGTGGCTTCACACCTGGGAGAGCTGGGAGCCAGTGGATAAACAACTTTTTTTTCAGTCCATTTACTAGGAATCTTGCTGACCGACGATGCCATTGTAGATAGAGCATGTTGGGCTCGAACATAATCTTGCTGCTCACCAACCTAACGCAATATGACAAATGACATCACGTCGCCTTAGTTTCCTCTCCTGTAAAACGGGATTGTAATCACAATCACAACGAATGTTCTGAGGACTCATTGAGTTAGGACATATTAATCATTTAGAACAGCATCTAGCACATAGTAAACACTCAGTAGAAGCCAACTGTTATTATCTCTTGAGTACTGAGGGCATGCCAGTCAGGTGTATTAGCTGCTTCAACTGTCACAGCGGTCCTGCAAGCCTGGCAGAGGGACATAAAGTCATGGGCCCAAAACTGAACTGCAAGACAGTGCTAGAATTGAGGATCTGGACCCAGGCGGTTTGGCTTAGAGCCCCCAATAGCTATTACCTCGGTTAGCCTCATCTATAAAACGAGGGGCTTTCAAGATGGTGGCAGTGTTCAAAAAGTGTTGAAATTCTATAAAATCCCCCCTATTACAATGAATGAAGTTATCTGCCCACTTCCCCAGGAGATGGGATCATAGTGCTTATTGGTGTTTGCTTCTTTAGAATAGAAGAGCCGGTTTGAGTGTTCTTCTAGCCCCGGAGTTGCCTAAGATGAGAAGGTTTGCAGTTTTAGTGAATGATTCTGTTGCTTGGAAAGGGCAGGATCCCTTCTGCTGGATTCCAGGCTAATTACTTCCCACGCCAGTGCTTGCCCCACACTGGGAACACAGCGAGGAGCTGTCAGATCTATAGGAAAAGGAGGAGTAAAGCGATGCATCAATCGTATCTTTCTTTAGACTAATTATTGAGAATTCATGCAAGCAGTCCTTAAGCCAAGAGTGTTTTTTGAGATTTACTTATTTAAATTAGCTTCTTAGCTTTTACGAGTTGAGCAAGTTATTTAACGAATGTCATAATCATTCCCCTAGATGACTTACACTTTTTTATTTTTTTACTGAAGTGATATTTATCTTAAGATTCTAGAGCTTGTACAGAAGAGCCAATCAACCGTAAAACTTTTAAATTGCTCTTTTTACTTTGCACAGACAGTAACCTGATGAGGAGGCAGAACCCGGTTTTAAAGCACAGTGATTCAGTGCCCTTCTGTGGCCAGTCTAATGTTTTATAGCAAAATGCCTGTTTCCTGTGAAGTTAATGCTGAATATCCAAAATTTTAGAGAGACGTAGATGGGCGGAGCTGCAAAGGACCTAGGAGAGTTCTAATACTCTCACTGGCTAATTTTATTACCAAAGAAATTTAATGTTTCCAGATTATAGAAAAAGCCACGCTCGCTGGAGTTTCACAGGGATATGGAAGGAATGGAGGTGACTAGGGTGTGTCACACATTTAAACCACATAGCCCTTCCCTGCTGGCCATGCCCCACGAGGCTCCTCCTTCCCACCGGGGCAGTGAGGAACTTTGCAGATAAGCCTCCTGGGCCTCGAGTCTTCGGCATCCCCCTTTCTTGTCTCCTGGACCTCCCCCGCTCCCTCTTCTTTTTTCTACTGCTGGCATTTCCATCCACCAGGGCCTCTCCTTGGGTCCATGTTCAGCAAGTGTAGTGCCAATTGCATTGGCCCCCTGGGCTATTGTTTGCTATTGTAACACCGCTATTTGCTAGTCATTGTGCAAAGGACTGGAATATGACTCAGGTATGCCCGGATGCCAATGTCCATGAGTTAACTTTTGAGATTCTCTACCTCTCTTGGCTGGCTAGTTATGAAGCACATCCCAGTACTCAATGTGCATTTGTAATACTCCGCTCAACAGAGGTACATGAGACTTGACGAATATCCTGAGATGAGCTTCATAAATACGATTTCCCATCTAGAAATCGGGGGAAAAGATACTTATCTTGTGAGCCTGCTGTGAGCCAGACACCAAGCACTTTATATACATTGTATCACGCAACCCTGAAAACTGTCCACCGGGAGGTTCTTATTGCAGCATTTTACACATGGCGATTCTAATATAGGTACATGAGCCGTCAGCTCTAGCCTCTGCAAGGTGCTGGGTCTTGGCAGTGCTTTGCTCGCTGGATGTTACCACGCCTTGATGGAACAGACTCTTCTTTGATGTGTAACTCAGGAGATAGCAACAGCGCAGTGCAAAGAAAACTCAGAGGAACCCCCGGTATGTGTGATTTAATCAGAGAAGCCACAGCTGTTTGGTCTGACCTCAGTGAAAAGGCAGGAGTGCGTCATAAACGCCTGGGTGGCTCAGTCATTGGGCATCTGCCTTCGGCTCAGGTTGTGATCCCGGGGTCCTGGGATTGAGTCCCGCATCGGGGTCCTTGCTCGGTGAGGAGCCTGCTTCTCCCTCTCCCTCTGCTGCTCCCCCTGCTTGTGCTCTCTCTCTCTCTCTCTCTCTGACAAATAAATAAATAAAAATCTTTAAAAAAAATTTGAATGCGGTTGGACAATCGACACCACTCAGCAGTGTGATTCTGAAATGGACACAGCTGCTGCTTTTTATTGTTAAATCAATGCAGTAAGGAGCCCAACACTTAATTCTTGCCCATATGTCATAGGATACAAGGCCCATGTATGTAAAACATAGGTAAATGGTTGACTTTTTTTTTTTTTATCGTTTCTCTTCCTCAGATAAAAAGGTATTTGATGCTTTCGTATCCTATGCGAAATGGAGCTCTTTTGAGAGTGAGGCCGCTTTATCTCTGAGTGAGGAGTACCTGGCTCTGAATCTGTTCCCTGAAGTTTTGGAAAACAAATACGGATACAACCTGTGTTTGCTCGAAAGAGATGTGGCCCCCGGAGGAGGTAGGTCCTGCATGCCAGGAGAAGATCTGGAACACAAAGGACAGTTGGATACAAGCACTCTCTGGGCTCTCCCATCATTCCTTATGTTGGGATATACCTCTTCTGGAAAGTTCCATGAGCTTAGAATATGTTGGGCCCCAGCACAGGAGAATATGTGCTGCAGAGACATGTTCTGTCATCCAAAAAAAAAAAAAAAAGAAAAATCCATCTTCAGAAAAAAATTATTAGGCCCTAGGCAGGCCTTCCTGAACAAAGATAGAATTCCTGGCTCCTCCAGAGGAAGTCATCTCTGTCATCCCAAACAGGCGGTCCCCCGGCTTTGTAGGACTCTATTGGCCACACCCCTCAGCATTGGATAAAGCCGGGCACAATGGCCACTCATCAAATGTGCAGATCTCATTCCGTCCCCCCCTTCCTCTGCCCCAGGCACCCCACCAGGGAGCCTGGAGCATTCCGTGTCCCCCTGTTATCCCAGCCTGCCTTGTGCCAACAAGCTGGGCTCCTAGAGGAACTGAGAGTTTGAGGACAGGGAACACAAAGAGAGGAATGTGAAGTTGGGAGTCACCGGACACCAGAGTACATCTTCAACTGTCAGTAGCGTTGATAACAGCAAAAGCGGCATAGCGAACATGCTTCCCTTCCTCCTTCCCCAAGAGTGCCTTTGCAAGGAACCCTCGGGGTAGATCTGGGAGATTCGGAGATTCGGGGTTAGTGAGACTCCAGGTTTAGCAATAACAGTTCCTTAAATTCTTTATTTCCAGTGTATGCCGAAGACATTGTGAACGTGATTAAGAAAAGTCGAAGAGGAATATTTATCCTGAGCCCCAACTATGTCAATGGACCCAGTATCTTTGAACTACAAGCCGCAGTGAATCTGGCCTTGGATGATCAAACACTGAAACTAATTTTAATTAAGTTCTGCTCCTTCCAAGAACCAGGGTCTCTACCTCATCTTGTGAAAAGAGCTCTCCGGGTTTTGCCCACAGTCACTTGGAGAAACTTAAAATCAGTCCCTCCCAATTCCAGGTTCTGGACTCAGATGCGCTACCATATGCCAGTGAAAACCTCTAAAGAATTGCAGTGGAACCATCTCCGAAGTATCCGCGAATTGTTTCACTGGAAACGACTCAGTAAAACAGAAACCTCTGGGAGGAGCTCCCAGCCTAGGGAACGGTGAAGCGGACCCTGAACCTCCTCCTCCCCGCCCCTGGTGAGTAGAGATGTGGATGTGAGTGGAGATCCACACAGCACGGATCGAGTTGCTCTAAGATGGGAAGTGTTTTGTCGACTCTGAGCAAGCCTGACAGGCCCTGGAATGACTCTGAAGCTCTGGTAGAGTCTCTGATAGCCTCTGGACCGAGGGAGAGTAAATCTTTCAGGTGCTCGCACACATTCAACACACAATGCCCCTCAGACTTTCCGAGCCGTCTGAGCAGAATTGGCAGATAGAGTCACTTTTGCTTTGGGGCTATTGGCTACCATGTCTGCTATTTATTATACATATAAATTTATATATATTTGCAATCAAATAAATATTATTTTATTCAAAGTGACTGATTTAAACTTTGCCTAAAACTTCTCTGTAAAAAAGCAACAACAACAACAACAACAATTCTTACTCCGTGTTCACCCATTAACTCTGGAGCACAGAAAGTAAGTGGGAAAGGCAGAAACCAGAGGGAGACAAGGGGCAGACAGGGCCACCGTCAGTCTCTACTCTGTCCTTGAGGGAAGTGCCCCCTCTGAGCAGATGAAATAGAGGAAGGAGCCCTTCCTGTGGGGGGTGGGACGCGGGGGGCCGGCAGGGGGGCAGCCTTGTGCTGGACACAAGGCTAGGGGAGCAGAGTAGGGCTAACTTCAGCCCTCCTTGTCCGCTTGGCCGTTGGGCAGGGCATGACGTACACAACCTTACTCTGGGCCACTGGAAGTACAGACCAAGTAGGTCATAATGATCAGGCCAGTGAGGAGACAAGGAACAGCTTAGCACTTAGAAAGTAGAAAGGCAGTGGCAAGAGTTAGCAGCCAAGGTACAAGTTTGGGAAGTAAATGTATACATTGGTTAAAAGACAGCAAGAATGAAGCTTGAACGGAGCTTTGGTCTGAGCCGTTTGCCTGTCGAGGCTGGCACTCCTTGTACGTGCTTCCTGACCGTCCTGAGTAACAGGGTGATTTGCTAGAGCCCCCAGTAGTTGTCCTGATAGACAAGGCCGATCTCATTCTTGTAAATTGGTTTTCCTTCAGGGAGTTCAATCTATAGTTACAAGAGTGTTCTGGTCCCCAAGGACTCTAAAATCTTCACACTCTGCCATCCCTGTCTGAATGGAATGATTCGTCTGAGCAATAAAGACAGGCAACTTCTGGACTCATTCAAATGTAATGTGTCCCATTCACTGGTCCGAATGCCATCCACGTTCAGAATGGTGAAAAGGCATCCTCATCTGGCCACCACTTGGAGCCTGTATGAAATGATCTTGAGTGGTTTTTCCACAGAGGCTCCCACATCAGAAAAACCACTGTGGCTCTGGCACCAAGCGACATCCTTGCTGGGAATTTCAGTGATGAAGTTAAAGATGAGTTAAAAGGTATAAATTATTCCTGGAGGAAGTTTCTTGTGGGAAGGCTCATTGCAGGGTGTCGGTGGGGAAGCGTCCATGCTGCCATTGTGCCCTTGTGCTATGGCTATGGCCAGAATCTCTGCTTTTCCTGCCAACTCCTCCCTGAGCTCTAAGATTCAGAAACCTCTTTGGGCCAGTTGACCCAGGTTTATTTTTTTCTAAAATAAATTTTTCTAAAACTGATCTATCCAGTGGTCTAGAGTTTTGTCCTTAGCTTAACAGAAACTCACACTGTGCCTCAGGTTTGTACATACTCAGAAAAGGGGGCTGGGGGAGGTCTATCTAAGCCAACATTTATGGAATATATTCTTGCCAGGTTGGCAGATACACTGAAGATGACAAATCAGCATTAGGGACAAAGGTTGATTTACACTTCTTACATGCAAATCAACCAAAACAAAGTGGACAACTGAAACAAATTTTCTACATATAGGATGTCTCCTATATATGGTAGTTAAACAGTTGAACTCAGTGGAATACAATGAGAAAAGAGTATACTTTTCCCACTTCAATTTCTAGATAAGGTGACCATATGTTCTGGTTTTCTGGTTTATACCTGTTGTCTAACTATAACATCTCACTCTGAAAACATGCTTTACTTTGGATGATTGTCACTCTGCCTCTGACACACATTGGAAGGTATGCCTTACTAACTGTGGATGATACCTCAGGCAAATCTCACAATCATCCTGGGGTCTTCTGGGGTTTAATACCTACATTTTCTATCTCTGTTATTTCCAGATTACAGTTCCAGGTAAGATGGAGTAAATACACACCACCCTATCTTTCCCGCTCATTGCAACTATAACATCTGAATAAAATGCTTAGAAAATCAGTTTGAGGATTTTGAAATGTAAATCAAAGCAGAATGACTGGAGAGAACAAGAATTCAAAGTTTCATGATTTTACTTTCCTCCAATATCCCTTGGCCTGGACTCAACGCAGTCTGAAACCCAAAAGTGGATATTGGTAATAACAGAGAGTTCAAGAAGAAGCCCTCTCGTTTCACCGTGAAGACCGGGGAAGGAGTTTCCTAACACTCTTATATTTTTTCCTTTCTATGTTCTTTTACTTCCCAGCCTCTAGGCAATTCTGCAAAAGCAGAGGCGAGAGGGCCCTCAAGAGCCTCCATCTCTGTGGAAGGAGAATTGTCCACTTTGATACAAGAAGTTGTGGTCCCTACAGAGTGTGGCAAACCTCTTTTGATTGTTTTTTTGGTTTCTCTGTCCTCTTACCATTTAGGTATGGAGATAGAAGCAGTTGGGGAAGTGCACTGTAGGGTATATAAACACCAACACTCTAGCCAGAGAACTGCAAAAAAGAGGTTAAGAGGCCTCTAGAACCAGAAAGTACCATGGGGATTGCAGACAGAAAGGATCCCAGGAAAGCAAACCCATGAAGTTGTTTGCAAACCCCTGGGCTCATCCCTAAGCTACATATGCTTGAATCTGGCCCAAAATAGAATACTATAAATTTTGAGAATTGAACTATAGGATAGACCACTTCCAGAGTTCCAGACTGACCACTGAAAGGTGTATATATGGAATACATCTAAAAAGAACTAAAAGACAGTGAAACAGAACTGACATTGAAACCACAAGGTTGGTTAGAATTTGGGGCTTGAATCCAACTGGGTCAAGTACTTGCTAAACAAAAATAGCATTCTACACAGGATTTCAAGAAGATCCAAAGTTGCATAACATAATATTTAAAATGTTCAGGACACAATCCACTGAAAGCAAAAAATTACATTTTCTGATAAGGTTTTCAATGTAGGTAGACATAATATAAAAGTTAACTACAACATAAAGAAGGGAGGGTAGGGGAACTTATGTGGTGGTAAGGTATCTACATATCATTTGAAGTGGTAAAATATTGATTTTAAATAGAAAGTGAAAACATAAGTATATTTTAAAGCCTTGGGCAACCATTATAACAAACAAAGAAAAAACAAATTTAAACAAAAATAGAATAATGAAATTGTTTAATTTCCCCCCAAAAGAGGGAAAGAAAAGGAAAACAGGAATAAAAAACTGAGAAAGCAAACAGAAATCAAGTAATAAAATGGTAGACATAAGTCTAAACATATCAATAATTATATTAAATGTAAAATGTATAAACATAGCTATTAAAAGGCCAAGGTTATTAGAACACAATTTTTAAAAAAATGACCCAACTATATTCCTTCTACAATAAACACATCTCAAATATAATGGTATAGGTAGGCTGAAAGTAAAAGTTAGATATAAATATATTATATGATTATTAGTTAAGGGAAAGTTGGAGTGCCTGTATTAACATCAGTTTAAGTAGACTTCAGAGCAAAGAAAATTACTGGGATAAAGACAATATCATATGATGATTAAAAGGATAAATTTGCTAAAAAGATGTAACAATCTTAAATGGGTATGCACCTAACAACAGAGATTCCAAATATGCAAAGTAAAAACTGACAACTAAAAGAAGAAATAGATAAATCCACACTTGTACTTGGAGCCTTTAATATTCTCCTCTCGGGTACTGATAAAACTAGTAAACAAAACTTAAGCAAGGACAGAGAACTGAACAATACCGTTTCATTGGTAATTTCTGGATCTATTTGACAATTATAGCAGAAACTCAACAACAGCAGAATATATGTTATTTTGATGTACATGTAGGACGTTTTCCATGATAGACTATATCCTAAGTCATAAAGCAAACATCACCAAAAATAAAAGAATTATACAAAATATGTTCTCTATAATGGATTTAAACTAGAAATTAATGACAGAACGTGCCAGGAAAAAATCTCAAAACACTTGGAAATTAAACAACACATTTCTAAATAATCCCTGGCTAAAACAGGAAGTCTCAAATTAAATAGTATTTTCAACTGAAGGAAAATGCAATATATCTTGCAGATGAGGCCAAAATTGTGCTTAGGGGAAAATTTAAAATGTTAAGTGCTTACATTAGAAAAGGAAAATGTCTCAAATTAATAATCTAAATTTCCACTTTAGCAAGAAGAGGAAGGAAATAATAAAGGTAAGAGTACAAAATTATTATATTCATTATACTGAATACAGGAAAACAACAGAGAAAATTAACAACACCAAAAGCTGGATCTTTGAAAAGATAAAAAAAATTGATAAATCCCTAGCAACACTGATCAAGAAAAAAGAGAGAAGACACAAATTACCAATATTAGGGGTGACTGGGTGGCTCAGTCAGTTAAGCGTCTGCCTTCAGCTCAGGTCATGATCCCAGGATCCTGGGATCATGCCCCACATTGGGCTCCCCACTTAGCAGGGAGTCTGCTACTTCCTCTCCCTCTGCCTCTCCCTCTGCTTGTGCTCTCTCTCTCTGTCTAATGAATAAATACAATCTTTTAAAAAAATTATCAAAAT
>NW_027397072.1:81830079-81849847 GCF_003265705.2 Callorhinus ursinus
AGCAGGAGGGGAAGAATGAAGGGGGGGAAATCGGAGGGGGAGACGAACCATGAGAGACGATGGACTCTGAGAAACAAACTGAGGGTTCTAGAGGGGAAGGGGGTGGGAGGATGGGTTAGCCTGGTGATGGGTATTAAGGAGGGCACGTACTGCATGGAGCACTGAGTATTATATGCAAACAATGAATCATGGATCACTACATCAAAAGCTAATGATGTAATGTATGGTGATTAACATAACATAATAAAAAAATGTAAGGATATTAAAAAAAATTATCAAAATCAAGAATGAAATAAATGGTAACACTACAGACCCTGCACATCTTAAGGGATTAAGAAGAGAATACTATGGATAACTATATGGACACATATTGGGCAACCTAAATGAAATGAACAAATTCTAAAAAAAACAAAACAAAACAAAAAAAACACAAGCTATCAAAACATATCCAAGATGAAATAGAAAAACTGAATTGCACATAACTATTAAATTAATTGAATTTCTAGTTTAAAATTTCCAAAAGCAAAATCTCCAGAACCAGATGTTTTCACTTCCTAATTCTACCAAACATTTAAAGAGGAAAAAACTCTCCACCAATTTTACACAATTTCTTTCAGAAAACAGAAGATGAGGGAACGTTTCCAAAGTTATTTTATGTGGTCAGAGCCTTCCTAATACCAAAACCAAACAAAGCATTAGAAAATTACCAACAAAAATTCTTTATGAACACTGACATAAAAAATATTCAAGAAAATATTAGCAAATTGAAACCAACAATACATAATTACAACAATAAACCATAGCCAATGTATCCTAGGTATATGCTAGGTATGCAAAACTGGTTTAATATTCAAAAATCTTACAATATAACCCTCCATATTAACGGTCTGAAGAAGAAAATCCACATAATCATATCAACCAATTCCAAAAGAGCATCTGACAAAATTTACCACCCATTCATCATAAAAATTCTCAACAAACTTTCTCACCATAGTTTAAAAAAACTATAGTTAAAATCATCCTTGATCGTGACACACTGTTTGCTTTCTTCACAACATTGGGAAAAAAGCAAGGCTGTTTGCTCTCAGAACCTATTCAAGCTTGTACTGAAAGTCTCTACCAGTGCAATAATGCAAGAAAAAGAAATAAAGTACATACAGTTTGGAAAGGAAGAGATAAAATTGTCCTTATTTTTGACACATGATTTTCTGTGTAGAAAGAAAGCTACAAAAAAAAAAAAAAATCCTAGGACTAAAAGGTGAGTTTAGCAAGATCCCAGCATACAAGATTAACATGCAAAAATCAAATACATTTCTACCTCTAGCAACGAACAATTCAAAACCAAAAATTAAAAAGCATTATCATTTACAATAGTTCCCTCCAAAAAAGAATTACTTAGGGATACATCAACAGAACATGCAGATGTTCCATACACTGAAAACTACAAAATACTTATGAAATAAATCAAAGAATAATTAAATAAATGTAGAGGCAGAGCCTGTTCATTGACATAAAAATTCAACATATTCTCAAATCTGCAATTCTCCCCAAATTGATTTAGAAGTTTAACAAAATTTCAATCAATATCCAAGCAAGATTTTTTATAGATCCAGGCAAACATTATAAAACTATATGGAAGGGAAAATGATCTAGAATAACCAAAGCAATTTGAAAAAGAAAGTTGGAGGAGTTACATTATTCAATTTTATGTATGGATATAGAGTTACAGCAATGAAGACAGTGTGATATTGGCAAAGTAATAGATCAATGGAACAGAATCAAAGGTGCAAAAATACACCCACACAAATGTGGCCCGTTGATTCTTGATAAAGTTTCCTAGGTAATTCAGTGATGAAAGATAGAGTTTTAAACAAATGGTGTTGGGTAATTAGACATACTTATATGCAATAAGATGAACTTTATACCTTATGCAAACATTAACTCAAAATGGACCATACAACTAAATGTAAAACCTAAACCTCTAAAATGTTTAGAAGAAAACATGACCTGAGATTAGGCAAAGAGTTCTTAGATATGAAACCAAAAGATGATCTATAAGAAAAAGATGGATAAATTGGACTTCAACAAAATTAAGAACTTTTGTTTTGAGAAAAATGCTATTAAAAGACTGAGAACACAAGCTTTAAACTGGTAGGAAATATTTGTAAAATCACATATCCACCAAAGGACTTGGATCTAGAATGTATAAAGATCTCTCTAAATGCAATAATAAAAATGCAAACTACTCAATTAATAAAGGAGCACAAAACTTAAATAGATGATTCACTGAAAAGGATGCACAGATGGCAAATAAGCACACGAAAAGATGTACAACATCATCCATTAGGAAAATGCAAAATAAAATGACAAATTAAATTGGCTAAAAAAAAAACAAGAAAAAGAGAAAGAAAGAATAAATCTGACAATACCAAATGCAGGTGATGATGTGGAGCAACCGGAACTCTCATGCACTCCTGGCGGGAATGAAAAATGGTCCAGTCACTCTGCAAAACAGCTTAACAATTCCTTATAACGTGAAATATCCACTTAACTATATACCCCAGAAAAGCCATTCTTAGAAAATCTACCCCAGAGAAATAAAAACTTACCTCACACACATACAATCCTGCACATGAATGTTTATAGCAGTTCTATTCACATCATCAATATCTGGAAAAAACTCAACGACCTTCAACTAATGTATCAGTTTGGGTCCAATCGGAAGACAGAAACCACACAGTAATTTTAAAAGGGAAACTTTAATATAAAGAATTATTTGGCTATAAGAGAGTATCTTTAAAAAATGTGAATAGAACTCCAGAGTATCTTAGGGCCAAAGCAGGGTGGGAAGACAAGAGATAAAATTTACAATAGTTCCCTCCAAAAAAGAATTACTTAGGGATACATCAACAGAACATGCAGATGTTCCATACACTGAAAACTACAAAATACTTATGAAATAAATCAAAGAATAATTAAATAAATGCCTCCTCCTCCTCCAGTCTGGGGCCCAGATATTGTTAGAGAAGATAGGGTAGGCACTGTTCAGGAAACGGCAAAGTTCTCTTGGTTGCCTGAGTCAGAGCTATCCCACAGTTGCTGGAAGGCAGCAAGCAGACCTCCGGGATCAAGACACGGCTGGGGAAATGAGATCTGGAACACAGGATGTCCACACTGAGGGAGCTTCAGGGAACAAAGCTTTGGTGCACAGGAGAGTTGCAGCTGATGTGGGGGTGCACAGGGGCAGGTGGAGTGCCACCGTGGGCATGAGGCTGGGAGCGCTGTGTCCGTGGCAGGAGGCTGTGGGAAGGTAGCCACGTGACTCAGGCCAGGACGGCAAGGTCACTGAGAGACTGCTTACTCTGGGTGCACGACTTCTGTAGGGCCCGACAGATGTCTCACACACCCACACCACTGAATGATGTTGCAGCCTGAGCAAGAAAAACACAAGCAGCCACTGGAACCAGGAAGACCCTCCTGCAATGCCCCTCCAGCTCCCTCTACTGACAGAGTTTAACATTGCGCTCACTGTAAGGGATAAATGCTCCAAAATTCTTACCCAGTCCGTTATGCAGAGCAGGTACTGAATGGTAAATTCGGGGCTGACAGGTAATAAAGTGATAACTGGCACAGGCCAAATCAATGAGTAAATAGTTGCACATGCAATAAATTAAATACTTCTCATCCATAAAAAAGAGTTCCCTAGTGAGACACATTACCTTGGATGAATCTCAAAGCATCATGCTGAGTGAAAAAAATCTAATCTCAAAAGATTACATTTTTTCATTGATACTATATGTTTAAAAAAGGCAAAACTGTGGCTGAGGACAGATCTGTAGTTTCCAGGGGTTAAAAATGAAGGTGGGTGTGACAAAGGGACACAAAAATAGAGAGAGCCTGATTGTCTTGGTGATTATGGGAACCTATGTGTGTGTTACCCTTCACATGGTTGTCTTTTACTATATTTTATTTTAATTTCATTTTATTCTATTATTTTAATTTTATTAGATTTAATTTTAAAATAAAAACTTTAAGTCTAGTCCCATTTAATATCAAAACTTGAATTTCGAATCCATCTCAAACTTCTCCCCTTACCCTGGTTTGGACCCAACCTATGAGTCCATAGACAGGCAACGGGACAGAGGAATGAGGTCTACCTTTCCTTCCTTGTTCTTTGTACTCCTGTCTGCTTCTGCCTTTTTCCTCACTGGGTCTGGCGGGAGGAGGGAATAGAGAAGGACAAATCTTAACTCAGATGGTATTTGAAACTCTCTCTGAATGGTGGAGTGCCCTTTCTTCTACCTAATGCCAAAGCACTAGCTCCTTCTGGGTGAGGCATTCCGGTGAATTTGGGGGACAACTTCCCCTCCTCCCCTGCAGCCCCACCAGGACCCCCACTGCTTGGGATGCATCTGCTGCAGATGATGCCTACTCTGGATCCCCCCATCTCCTGCCCCGTGCAGTGAAGCCCCAACTGGCCAATTCTTTCAGCGTGATTCACCTGGCCCATGAGGAATCAGATGCCCACTTTCTCCACCACTGCAGTTGTCCCAGCTGACCTCCCACTGCCCATGACATTCTGCTGAGGGTCAGGCACCAGTCTGATCTTTGAATCCCAAAGGAGAAATGCCACATTCCCCCAAGATTTTTTTTTTAACCCTTGTACATCCAAACCCCAAGGATGCTGTGGGAATGACAATTCTTCAGCTCCCCCTTCAGCCAGGCATGGGGCAGAAAATGTCAAATGTCAGTTCCCCAGTTAGCAGACAAGCCCCAGCTCTGAGATGTTCTCTTAGAGCTGTCTCCCTGGTGGTGTGGCTGAAGTGCCTCTCCTCTTGGTTGCTAAGGGTTGCGATTTGGCAATTTGGCTGCCCTCACCAATTCCTGCAGGGGTATTGTCTAACACCTCTGTATGGACCAGGAAGGCACTTGTCACTCAAAGTCCTTAAATTTGTGATGTCTACCAAAATGCAAAGTCAACCAGAAAAGCTCCATGGGACATCTCATTGCACCCACCCTGGGGAAGTTATGGGGCCCTCTTCAAAGCCAGTTACACAGAGGCAAGTTTCTGACCATAATTTTGCACATTTAAATAGCACATACCGGCTGTTCTTACCTTTCTAATCTGGCTCTTTTCATGTCTAGAAGTTTTTCATGAGCCTCTTCAGCTGTAAGTGGATTATTGAACAGGTTGCACTTCCTGAGATACCCCCAGGAAATGGCTTCATTCTTCTCCCACCCCTGCCCTACCACCTCCCACAGAGTCTCGTTCACATCCCCTGCTCGGATCGCACAGGAAGATGTTTACAAATCGTCATCCAGTTATGGATGGATGATCACTTACAGAATTGCACCTCGAGTCTAATTAGAGCTAACTGCAGAGTGTGGTAGATGCTGCTATGTGCTCTTCAAGATCATTTCGTCTTTTCAAACGCACAGGATGGCCACTTTGTCCAGCCTCCTTTGTAGGTGGATGAGGACACGTGACAAATTTTTTCTAGAAGATGAATAGAAATGATATGTGATTTCTAGACAGAGGCAAATAAATTCACGAATAAAGTTTCCGCACTCTCTCTCCTGCCATTGTGACCCTGGAGTCCACATGCCCGGGATGGCATTGGTGTGTGATTAAGAAGGGTTTCCCCACCCACACTGAGCCGAATAACATGAGTGGGACCTAAACTTGTTATGTTGGGCCACTGAAGTTCCAGGATGATTGACTACTATGGCAGAACCCAAATTGTCTTGACTAATAGACAAAAAGTTTTCTCCTTAATATCTGAGTCCTCGCTTTGGGGTTTGCCATTTGAAACTGTCATGGTTTCCAGAGTTAAAGAAAATAATACCGAAATAGTTTCTTTTGGTGGGGAGAGTTGTGATTTCCCTCCATGTTCTTTCATCTCATTTCTCCTCCGTGACTTCTTCCTTTTGCCTTCTGGTTCTGGACAATGCCCCTGTGAAAGAGTAGTTCAGTCAATAGTGGTTGAATTGAACTGAGCTATGGGGCTCTACTTTAGTAAAGGCTGATGAAGAAATCCATCATCCAATCCACTTACTCCCAGAGCTATTTACAACTGACTCTGGCAGGAGCTTTTTTTTTTTCTTTCTTTTTTTAAGATTTTATTTATTTGAGAGAGAGAGAGAGCACAAGCCAAGGGGAGGGGCTGTGTGAGAGGGAGAAGCAGACTCACTGCCGAGCAGGCAGCCCGCTGCAGGACTCCATCCCAGGATCCCGAGATCATGACCTGAGCTGAAGGCAGACACTCAACCGACTAAGCCACCGGGTGCCCCTGACAGGAGCTGTTTTTAACTTTCCCAAGCCTGTCTTTTTCCCTCCTCTTAAAATTAACTAAATGACTCTCCTCTTTTGTTGGGTAAGTGGAATATAGATATTTCTCAAAGAGACTCAAACACACCATAATCCATCATTTAGCATATTTCTCAATAAAATGGGATCCAGTTTGATTGCGTAGATATGGGTACTCCATGGAAAGTCGGCTTAATTGGTTGAAAAGATCACATCCCCAGTCTTTTTCTTTTGTTACACACACACACACACACACACACACACACACACACACAGAGTGTGTGCATGCATACAAATCCTGAACTCAATGGAATGAAGTTGGCTGCCCCAGAAGGAGCAGATGCAGCTTGTCTGTGGCTCATTTCCCCAGCTTTCTAGCTGTCTATTGATCACAGAAACCAGTCACTTTCTCCATGCAATGAGATGCCTGTCAGAGTAGAAAGTGGTAGCTGACAAAATAGCACCGTTCATGGCACCCTACTGGCCTTGGTCCTCAGAGCTTATATCATTTATTCCACATGAAATTGCACTGACAACTCACGACTTCTGTTGAAGGGATTTACAAACCTTGCATGTCAGTTCTCAAACCAAATTCAACATTCGTTAGGCCAGAACATAAGTGGGAGAAGGTGGAGACCATGTCTGGGCCCCTAAATTCACCTCTGCCTTTGCTTTCTTGTGTCTCAGGAGTCCTCTTCTGTCTCTCACAGAGAATATCCTAACTCTGATTAAAATCCCTCCTACCCGGGTGGTTCTGTAATGACTTTGGACTAAGAATCATGTGCACAAATTCATTTGACTACATTAAGACATGATCCCAAACAGATTAAAGACTTGATCATAAAAGTTGACACCATAAAACTTCTAGAAGAAAACATAGGTGGTAAGCTGTTTGACATCAGTCTTGGCGATGATATTTTGGATTTGACACCAAAAGAAAAGGAAATGAAAGCAAAAATAAATAAGTGGGATACCAAAATAAAAATCTTCTGCACAACAAAGGAAACCACAAAAAAGTTGAAAAGACAACTTAATGAATGGGAGAAAATATTTGCAAAGCATCTATCTGATAAGGGGTGAATATCCAAAATATAGAGAGAACTCATACAATTAAATAGCAAAGAATATCTAAACAATGCAATGAAAAAATAGGAAGAGGATCCAAACAGACATTTTCCCAAAGAAGACATACAGATGACCAACAGGTATATGAAAAGGTGTTCATCATCACTAATCACCAGGGGAATGCAAATCAAAACTACAATGAGATATCACTGCACACCTATTAGAATGATTATTGTCAGAAAGACAAGAAATAACAAGTGTTGGCAAGGATGTGGAAAAAAGGGAACTTTTCTGCACTGATGGTGGGAATGTAAATTGGTGCAGCCACTACAGAAAACACAGTATGGGGATTCCTTAAAAAATTAAAATAAAAAAAAAAAACTATGGGGTGCCTGTGTGGCTCATTTGGTTAAGCGTCTGCCTTTGGCTCAGGTCATGATCCCAGGGTCCTGGGATCGAGCCCTGCATCGGGGTCCTTGCTCAGCCAGGAGCCTGCTTCTCCCTCTCCCTCTGCCTGCCGCTCCCCTTGCTTGTGCTCTCTCTAATGAATAAATGAAATCTTTAAAAAAAATTAAAAATAAAACTACCATATGATCCAGCAATTCTGCTTCTGGGTATTTATATGAAACAAATGGAAATACTAACTCAAAAAGATATATACATGCCATATTTATTGCAACATTATTTGTAATTTGAAAGTTGCTAAGAGAGTGAATCTTAAAAATTATCATCACAAGAAAAAAATGTGTGATTATGTGTGCTGATGGATACTAACTAGACTTATTGTGGTGATCATTTTGCAATATATGCAAATATCAATCACTACTTTGTACACCTGAAAATAGTATAATGCTAGACATTAATTATATCTCAATAAAACAAAATAAACTTTAAAAAGACATAATCCCATCCAAGTTGCTTCAATTATCAAAAAGCTACTTCCCTGTAAGAGCCCTTCTCTTATACCTGAACCGAGCATTCGGTAAATATCCTCAAAACAGGTCTGGTCTTGTAGCTTTCAAGAGGGAATCGTGTTTGGGAATCTCCCAGAGTTGATTAAACATTTGAGCTGCCCCCTCTGTTTCTCTGAGCAGTAGAAGGTTGACTTTGGGGAGCAGGAAAAGAGCTCAGCTCTCCTGTCCTGAAAGCAGGGTCAAAGCTCTTGACTTCACTCCAGTGTGGGATGTAGCCTTTCAATTTAGGGGTATGATATGCCAGACCTCCATCCAAGGCCATCCAGCTTAATTGCTAGCTATGGGCTTGGAAAGCAAATCATGTTTCTGGACAACACTGACCAGTTCTCTATCACTGCTTTCTTGTTCTTCTTCCTGAAAAAAAAAAAAAAAAAATCAAGGGCTCAGGGGTAAGCAGCATATCTTTTGAGTCCCAGAAGTGCTGCACAAATACTTTCTGGTAAAGTCAATTACTCCAGGCACTGTGGGCAGGAAGAAAAGAGGTGTTGATCATTTTGTTTAAAACTGTTCTTGGAGGGAGGACTTTCTAACTCATCACGTGCAGGCGCAGAATATGGTGTCAGTTTTACCCTTGTTTCTTTTGGAGCTTCTCTTAAGACAAAAGCTGCCTTTGGGAAACAAAATTGAGGGTAAAAAGGGAAGAAGACCAAACCCCCAGAACTCTGTTTCCAGTTATGCACAGCTGGAGCTCTGGAGGATGGGTGATCCCTCTTCTGGGTGCAACACCCTTAATTAGTCCCATGAGGGTGGACCGGATATGGTTACTTAAATTATAAGGGATCCACTGGGGAGAGGACAGCAGGTCATTCCTTCCCCACCTCTGGACTATATGAGTAGATGGGTTTCCAAGAGCAGATGACAAGGATCTCTTTCTATGGGGGTGCGCCTGGGTGGCCCAGTTGGTTAAGCATCCGACTCTTGATTTCCGCTCAGGTCATGATCTCAGGGTTGTGAGATCGAGCCCTGTATCTGGCTCTGTGTTGTGTGTGGAGCCTGCTTAGGATTCTCTCTCTCCCTCTCTGCCCCTCTCCTGCTCTCTCTCTTTCAAAAAAAAAAAAAAAAACAAAACTCTTTCTGCGTACAACAATGGATGGGTAAGTGTCCAGTGTCCTACAGTGCCCGGAAAACTTCTCAACTGATCTTTCTCAAGGAGTCAAATAAACTGATAATTATCATGTGGATCTTGTTACAAAGTACATATATAAGGAAGAATTTGTTTCAACTGAACAATGAGGATGTAACTAAAAGGCTCCTTCTTGTCAATTGCTGGAACCCTTCCTAAGTGTCTACATCCTCTCAGCTCTAGGGGAGCTTTCTCAGGGAAACCTGCAGAATGCACAATGTGTTCTTGAAACATCACATTCTCTTCCTGAGACAGTATCTCTTCCTTCCTGTTATCCTCAGGACATATGATAGCAAATTCATCATGTTTGTTGAATGAAGAAATGCCTTCCTCCTCCCCATTCCCTCTCCCCACCCTTTCCTTAAGCAAGACTTACTTAGTGCTTCTAAGTGTCAGGCACTGTGCTAAGCACTATGAATATCAGCTCACCTAACACTCAAATACTTTTATTATTCTCTTTACATTACAAATGGGGAAACCAAGGTGCAAAAAGTTAAGTCACTTTTGCAAGGTCACTTGGAAGAAATAAGAGAGCTGGGATTTGAAAGCAGATCACCTAGCTCTAGAGCCTGTGTTCTTAACCACCCAATGGTCCTGCTTCACTAGGAAGCTTTCTCGAGATGCAGCTTTCCCAGCGAGACTTCTTAGCATTGTCGTCCTTAGTTTTGACTTTTAGAAGACAATGAGTTTGCTCTGGAACTTCCAAAGAAGAGGTTAGTTTTTCCTTATTTAGAAAATCGGACTGTGGATTAACAGATTAGTGGAAACACTTTTCATTTCAACATGGATTGCAACATCTGTCCATCAAGCACAGCCCCTTTGTGCCAGACAAGGCGCTGGGCACCGCAAACTCAAAGATAAACATCAAAGTACTTGTGCGGATGAGCTCCTCATCTGGTGGGAGGAGACAGGCTAACATAAGTCCCAAGAGAAACCCTCTCGGAGAGTAGAAGGGAGTTAAGAGGCTCCTGGCTTGAATCCTAAAGGGCCAGAATGCATCATTCATATGAAGGGCATCAGTGGGATGTAGAGTTGAGGTATTCCAGTCAAAGGGTAGTTACAATGATGCAGGTTTGAAAGGAGAGGGTGGGACTTTGACTCGAAGGAACTATAAGCAATTTGAGTGAGTGGAGTTAGAAGTGTCATCAGGGGTTAGAATCTGCAAGTCACTTACATTACTCTAAGGAATAAACTGACCAGAGAGGCTTTTTTTTTTTTTTTTACGAGACCCCTGTTTAAGTCCCACCATCTCTGCCCCCTCCCTTCTATCCCTCTACCACCTCCTCTACCTCCCCCCTACACCCCAACCCTGCCTGATCCAGGATTTCCTTGGCTCCAGCTGCATGGGTCTCGACCACTTGCTCTGGCCCCCATAACCTTGCTTGTTCTACCGGTCCCACATCAGATTGGTCTTCTTGGGCAGATGCCCTTCAGCCAGGGCATGAGCGGCTATCGTTGGAACAGCGGCTTCTCATCCAGTAGACGGATTATAGTTTTAGGAAGCTAGAATGCTCAAAACTTTCCTACGTGTTTTGCGGTCAGCTTTCACAACCAGGGATGAGCAGCTACATATTGTCTCACGTGAGGACCTGCAGGTCACCCTCCAGTTCTTGCCCCGTGGGCTGCAGGGTGGTAGGCGGGGCTTCCAAACTGAAGCCATCCCGTTTCCCCAGTTCCCTGGCTCTGGCATGGGGTTGGGGGTGGACATACTAAGACATTTGGCAGCTTCTCTACAGTCTTTGGCTGCAGCATCATCAGTGGCTTCTGCAAGCTTAAGCCTTCCATGGTGTCAGCTTGTCTGGACCCAACGAGGCTATGCCTCCTTTTCTTAATTCCAAGTGTATGGACTGCCTTTCCCATGGGTACTCTGTAAATACATCCAGTAGCAGAAGGAGTTAATGCCCAATGGGGACCAATAAGAGATCGGAGACAAAAAGGACCCTCCAGTTATATCCTTTCTTATTTCACCCACCTCCCATAGACTTTTCCAAAGCACCGTGATTCCACACGCTTTCTGGAAGATACCTCATGTGACCAAGCAACGGGTTGTGTTTTCTTGTGAAGCTATGGCTGCTGAGTATTCGTTACTCACATTTTCTACAATTCACCCATTTAAAGAGTACCATTTGACGGTGTTCAGGATATATACAGACTTGTGGAATCATTGCCATGAATGTAGAAGATTTCTTAACCCAGGGAAAACCTCATTACCATGAGCAGTCACTCTGGATTCCACCTGTGCCCATATCCCTCTCACCTCAGCCCAGGGCCACAGCTAATCTACTTTGCATCTCACAGACTCGCCTGTTTTGGACACACCATATAAAGAGTCTCGCGATACGTGATCTTTTGTGACTGGCTTCTTAAACTTCGCATAATTTTTTTGAGGTCATTTATGTTGGAGCACATGCCAGGACTTCATTCCATCGTATAGATATTTTACATTTGATTTAGCCATTCAACAGTTGATGAGCATTTGGGTTGTTTCCACTTGTTGGCTATTGTGAGTAATGCTGCTAAAAATATTCATGGATAAGTTTTTGAGTGGATATGTGTTTTCGTTTCTCTTGGGTATATATCTAAGTGTAGAATTGCTGAGTCATGTGGTAACGCTGTGTTTAACATTTTGAGAAACAGCCAAACTGACTCATTTTGGATTTCCACTAGCATTTTATATTGCCACCACATCCTTGCCAGCTTTGGCAGCATTGGTTTGCACAAATCATCATCATTTCCTCCTCTTCTTCCTCCTCCTCCTCCTTCTTCCCATTATTATTTTTTTCTTTTTTCCCCCAGGGCTATTATTATTATCATTACTATTTAGCCATTCCAGCATTCTAGTGAGTATGAAATGAAATCTCATTGTGGTTTTGAGTCATATCTCCCTTTTGACTAATGGTATTGGGCCCCCTTTCATATGCTTATTGGCCATTTACCTATCTCTTCCAGAGAAATGTCTTTTCGGATCTTTTGTCCATTTTTTAATTGGGTTATTTATCTTTTCATTATTGAGTTGTAAGAGCTCTTTATATATTCAGGATACAAGTCCCTTATCAGACATGTGAGTTACAAGTGTTTTTTTCTCCATTCTATGAATTGTCTTTCACTTCCTTGATAGGATAGTTTGGAGCATAAGGTTTTTATTTTGATGAAATCCGGTTTATCTGTTTTTTCTTTTGTTCGTTGTGGCTTTGGGGTGTGTATATAAGAAAGTTTTGCCTAACTCAGGATCATCAAAATTTATTCCTATTTTTTTATTTTTTTGCTAAGTTTTGGGCTTTAGCTCTTACATTTAGTCCATATTCCATTTTGAATTAACTTTTATGTATGGTATAAGCATGGAGTACTTCATTCTTCTGCATGTGGATGTTCAGGTTTTCTAGCAGTATGTGTTAAAAAAGTATTTTTTACTTATTGAATTAATTGTGTTGGAACACTTGTCAGGAATCAATTGACAGTAAATGGAAAGACTGATTTCTGTTTTCTCAATTCTGCTCTTTACTTATCTGTATGTCCATTCTGATGCCAATATCACATTATCTTGATTACTGTAGCTTTCTAGTGAGTTTTTTTTTTTTTAGGATTTATTTATTTATTTGAGAGAGAGAGAGTGAGCAGGGGGAGGGGCAGAGGGAGAGATCCTTAAGCTGACTCCCGGCTAAGCGTGGAGCCCAACCAGGGGCTCAGTCTCACGACCCTGAGATCATGACCTAAGCTGACATCAAGAGTTGGATGCTTAACTGACTGAGCCACCCAGGCACCCAGGCTTTGCAAGAGTTTTGAAATGGGAAGTATAAGCTGTCCAGCTTTGTTTTTCTTGTTTAAAGTTTTTTGGTTTTGTTTTTTGTTTTTTGTTTTTTTATTGGAGAGGGGCTTTTCTGGACACATTCCATATAAATCTCAGGACCAGCTTGTCAATTTCTGAAAAGAAAAAAAAGACAATTGGGATTTTGTGTGGAATTTGTAGATCATTTTGGGGGAATATTCCCATCTTAACAACGTTAAGTCTTTTGATCCATGAAGAGAGATATCTCTCCATTTATTTAAGTCTTCTTTAACTACTTTCAACATTGCATTTTTTTGGACTATAAGCTTTAGACTGTTTTGTTAAATTTATTCCTAAGAAATTTAGCTTTTGATGCTATTAATTTCTTTTTAGTTTATTCATTGTTACTGTAAAATATAATTTGTTATTGGGGCACCTGGATGGCTCAGTTATTAAGCATCTGCCTTCGGCTCAGGTCATGATCCCCGGGTCCTGGTATTGAGTGCCGCATCAGGCACCCTGCAGGGAGCCTGCTTCTCCCTCTCCCACTCCCCCTGCTTGTGTTCCTTCTCCCAATGTGTCAAATAAATAAATAAAATCTTTAAAAAAATACAATTTGTTACTGTATATTGATGTCATATCTTGCAAATTTGCTTAAGTTACTTACTAGATCTAGGAGTATTTTATTCAATTATTTAGGATTTTCTATATATAAAAGGACCTGTCATGTTTAAATAGAGATGGTTTTACTTTTCCGCTTCCAGTCTGTAAATCTTTTATCTCTTTTTCTTACCCATTGCCGTTGCTAGACCTCCAGTAGAAAGTGTTTTTTTATTGTTATGTTAATCACCGTACATTACATCATTAGTTTTTGATGTAGTCTTCCATGATTCATCGTTAGTGTATAACACCCAGTGCTCCATGCAAAACATGCCCTCTTTAATACCATCATCACCAGGCTAAACCATCCTCCCACCCCCCCCAGAAGCCTCAGTTTTTTTCAGAGTCCGTCATCTCTCATGGTTCATCTCTCCTTCCGATTCCCCCCCTTCATTCTTCCCATCCTGCTATCTTCATCTTCTTTTTTTTTTTAACATATATTGTATTACTTGTTTAAGAGGTATAGATCTGTGATTCAACAGTTTTCCACAATTCACAGCGCTCACCATAGCACATACCCTCCCCAATGTCTATCACCCAGCCACCCCATCCCTCCCACCCCCCACCACTACAGCAACCCTAGTTTGTTTCCTGAGATTAAGAATTCCTCATATCAGTGAGGTCATATGATACATGTCTTTCTCTGATTGACTTATTTCGCTCAGCATAACACCCTCCAGTTCCATCCACGTTGTTGCAAATGGCAAGAACTCATTCCTTTTGATGGCTGCATAATATTCCATTGTATATATATACCACTTCTTGATCCATTCATCTGTCGATGGACATATCTGCTCTTTCCATAGTTTGGCTATTGTGGACATTGCTGCTATAAACATTGGGGTGCACGCACCCCTTCGGATGCCTACATTTGTATCTTTGGGGTAAATACACAGGAGTGCAATTGCTGGATCATATGGTAGCTCTAATTTCACTTTTTGAGGAACCTCCATACTGTTTTCCAGAGTGGTTGCACCAGCTTGCATTCCCACCAACAGTGTAGGAGGGTTCCCCTTTCTCCACATCCCCGCCAACATCTGTCGTTTCCTGACTTGTGAAATTTAGCCATTCGGACGGGTGTGAGGTGGTATCTCATTGAGGTTTTGATTTGGATTTCCCTGATGCCGACCGACGTTGATTTTCTTTTTCACGTGTCTGTTGGCCATTTGGATGTCTTCTTTGGAAAAACGTCTGTTCATGTCTTCTGCCCATTTCTTGATTGGATCATTTGTTCTTTGGGTGTTGAGTTTAAGAAGTTCTTTATAGATTTTGGATACTAGCCCTTTATCTGATATGTCGTTTGCAAATGTCTTCTCCCATTCTGTGGGTTGTCTTTTGGTTCTGTTGACTGTTTCTTCTGCTGTGCAAAAGCTTTTTATCTTGATGAAGTCCCAATAGTTCATTTTTGCCCTTGCTTCCCTTGCCTTTGGCAATGTTTCTAGGAAGAAGTTGCTGCGGCTGACGTCGAAGAGGTTGCTGCCTGTGTTCTCCTTTAGGATTTTGAGGGACTCCTGTCTCACATTGAGGTCTTTCAACCATTTTGAGTCTATTTTTGTGTGTGGCGTAAGGAAATGGTCCAGTTTCATACTTCTGCATGTGGCTGTCCAATTTTTCCAACACAATTTGTTGAAGAGACTGTCTTTTTCCCATTCAACGTTCTTTTCCGCTGCGTCGAAAACTGGTTGACCATAGACTTGAGGGTCTATTTCTGGGCTCCCTATTCTGTTCATTGATCTATGTGTCTGTTTTTGTGCCAGGACCATACTGTCTTCATGATTACAGCTTTGTAAAAGAGCTTCAAGTCCAGAGTTATGATGCCACCAGCTTTGCTTTTCTTTTTCAACCTTCCTCTGGCTATTCGGGGATCTTTTCTGGTTCCATACAAATTTTAGGATTATTTGCTCCATTTCTTTGAAAAAAGTCGATGGTACTTTGATAGGGATTGCTTTGAATGTGTAGCTTGCTCTAGATAGCATTGACATCTTCACAATATTTGTTTTTCCAATCCATGAGCATGGAACGTTTATCCATTTCGTTGTGTCTTCCTCAATTTCTTTCATGAGTATTTTATAGTTCTCTAAGTACAGATTCCTTGCCTCTTTGGTTAGATTTACCCTAGGTATCTTATGGTTTTGGGTGCAATTGTAAATGGGATCGACTCTTTACTTTCTCTTTCTTCTGTCTTGTTGTTGGTGTGTAGGAATGCCACTGATTTCTGTGCATTGATTTTATTTCCTGCCACTTTACTGAATTCCTGTATGAGTTCTAGCAGTTTTGGGGTGGAGTCTTTTGGGTTTTCCACATAAAGTATCATATCATTTGCTAAGACTGAGAGTTTGACTTCTTTGCTGACTTGGATGCCTTTTATTTCTTTTTGTTGTCTGATTGCTGTGGCTAGGACTTCTAGTTGAATAGCGGTGGTGATAGTGGACATCCCTGCTGTGTTCCTGAACTTTGGGGGAAAGCTCTCAGTTTTTCCCCATTGAGAATGATATTCACTGTGGGTTTTTCGAAGATGGCTTTTATGATATTGAGGTATGCACCCTCTGTCCCTATAGTCTGAAGAGTTTTGATCAAGAAAGGATGCTGTACTTTGTCAAATGTTTTTTCTGCATCTATTGAGAAGATCATATGGCTCTTTTTTTTTTTTTTTAAAGATTTTATTTCTTTATTTGGCAGAGAGAGACACAGCGAGAGAGGAACAAAAGCAGGAGGAGTGGGAGAGGGAGAAGCAGGTTTCCCGCCGAGCAGGGAGCCCGATGTGGGGCTCGATACCAGGACCCTGGGATCATGACCTGAGCTGAAGGCAGGCGCTTAACGACAGAGCCCCCAGGCGCCCCTGGACCATATGGTTCTTGTTCTTTCTTTTATTAATGTATTGTATCACATTGATTGGTTTGCGGATGTTGAACCAACCTTGCAGCCCAGGGATAAATCCCACTTGGTCGTGGTGAATAATCCTTTTAATGTACTGTTGGATCCTATTGGCTAGTATTTTGGTGAGAATTTTTGCATCCATGTTCATCAAGGATATTGGTCTGTACTTCTCCTTTTTGGTGGGGTCTTTGTCTGGTTTGGGGATCAAGGTAATGGTGGCCTCATAAAACGAGTTTGGAAGTTTTCCTTCCATTTCTATTTTTTGGAACAGTTTCAGAAGAATAAGTATTAAGTCTTCTTGAAATGTTTGGTAGAATTCCCCTGGAAAGCCCATCTGGCCCTGGGCTTTTGTTTGTTGGGAGATTTTGGATGACTGCTTCAATTTCCTTAGTGGTTATAGGTCTGTTCAGGTTTTCTATTTCTTCCTGGTTCAGTTTTGGTAATTGATACATCTCTAGGAATGCATCCATTTCTTCCAGGTTGTCTAATTTGCTGGCATATAGCTGCTCAAAATATGTTCTTATAATTGTTTGTATTTCTTTGGTGTTGGTTGTGATCTCTCCTCTTTCATTCATGATTTTGTTGATTTGGGTCCTTTCTCTTTTCTTTTTGATAAGTCTGGCCAGGGGTTTATCAGTCTTGTTAATTCTTTCAAAGAACCAGCTCCTAGTTTTGTTGAACTGTTCTACTGTTCTTTTGGTTTCTATTTCATTGATTTCTGCTCTGATCTTTATTATTTCTCTTCTCCTGCTGGGTTTAGGCTTTATTTGCTGTTCCTTCCCCAGCTCCTTTAGGTGTAGGGTTAGGTTGTGTATTTGAGACCTTTCTTGTTTCTTGAGAAAGGCTTGTATTGCCATATAGCTTCCTCTTAGGACAGCCTTTGCTGCATCCCAAAGATTTTGAAGAGTTGTGTTTTCATTTTCATTGGTTTCCATGAATTTTTTTAATTCTTCTTTAATTTCCTGGTTGACCCATTCATTCTTTAGTAGGATGTATTTGAGTTCTTTAGCCTCCATGTATTTGAGTTCTTTCCGACTTTCCTCTTGTGATTGAGTTCTAGTTTCAAAGCATTGTGGTCTGAAAATATGCAGGGAATGATCCCAATCTTTTGGTCCCAGTTGAGACCTGATTTGTGACCTAGGATGTGATCTATTCTGGAGAATGTTCCATGGGCACTAGAGAAGAATGTGTATTCCGTTGCTTTGGGATGGAATGTTCTGAATACATCTGTGAAGTCCATGTGGTCCAGTGTGTCATTTAAAGTCTTTACTTCCTTGTTGATCTTTTGCTTAGATGATCTGTCCATTTCAGTGAGGGGGGTGTTAAAGTCCCCCACTATTATTGTATTGTTGTCAATGTGTTTCTTTGCTTTTGTTATTAATTGGGTTATATAAGTGGCTGCTCCCATGTTAGGGGCATAGATATTTACAATTGTTAGATCTTCTTGTTGGATAGACCCTTTAAGTAGGATATAGTGTCCTTCCTCATCTCTTATTACAGTCTTTGGCTTAAAATCTAATTTGTCTGATATAAGAATTGCCACCCCAGCTTTCTTTTGGTGTCCATTAGCATGGTAAATGGTTTTCCACCTCCTCACTTTCAATCTGGGGGTGTCTTTGGGTCTAAAATGAGTCTCTTGCAGGCAGCGTATCGATGGGTCTTGTTTTTTAATCCAATCTGATAGCCTGTGTCTTTTGATTGGGGCATTTAGCCCATTTACATTCAGGGTAACTATTGAAAGATATGAATTTAGTGCCATTGTATTGCCTGTAAGGTGACTGTTAACTGTATATTGTCTGTGTTCCTTTCTGGTCTACGTTACTTTTAAGCTCTCTCTTTGCTTAGAGGACCCCTTTCAATATTTCTGCTAGGGCTGGTTTCGTGTTTGCAAATTCCTTTAGTTTTTGTTTGTCCTGGAAGCTTTTTATCTCGCCTTCTATTTTCAATGACAGCCTAGCTGCACATAGTATTCTTGGCTGCATGTTTTTCTCATTTAGTGCTCTGAATATATCATGCCAGTCCTTTCTGGCCTGCCAGGTCTCTGTGGATAGGTCTGTTGCCAATCTAATGTTTCTCCCATTGTAGGTTACATATCTCTTCTCCCGAGCTGCTTTCAGGATTTTTCTCTTTGTCTCTGAGACTCGTAAGTTTTACTATTAGATGTTGGGGTGCTGACCTATTTTTATTGATTTTGAGGGGGGTTCTCTGTGCCTCCTGGATTCTGATGCCTGTTTCCTTCCCCAAATTAGGGATGTTCTCTGCTATAATTTGCTCCAATATACCTTCTGCCCCTCTCTCTCTTTCTTCTTCTGGGATCCCAATTATTCTAATGTTGTTTCGTCTTATGGTATCGCTTATCTCCCACATTCTGCCCTCGTGATCCAGTAGTTGTTTCTCTCTCTTTTTCTCAGCTTCTTTATTTTCCATCATTTGGTCTTCTATATCACTAATTCTCTCTTCTGCCTCATTTATCCTAGCAGTTAGTGTCCCCAATTTTGATTGCATCTCATTAGTAACCTTTTTGATTTTGACTTGGTTAGATTTTAGTTCTTTTTTTCCTCCAAAAAGTGTTTCTCTATTATCTTCCATCCTTTTTTCAAGTCCAGCTAATGTCTTTACAATCGTCATCCTGAACTCTAGTTCCAACATCTTACTAATGTCTGTATTGATTAGGTCCCTGGCAGTCAGTATTGCTTCTTGTTCTTTTTTCTGAGATGATTTTCTTCCGTCTTGTCATTTTGTCCAGAGGAGAATAGATGAACGGGAGAATAAAATGTTAACAGGGTAACAACGACCCCAGAGACATATACACTAAACAAATCAGAGGAGACCTGAAACCGGGGAAAAGGAAGGGAAAGTAAGGAAAAAGAAAAAGAGAAAGATAAAAACAAACAAACAAAGAAAAAAACAAAAAAAACAGAATATGATCAAATATGATCAGGCTGGTGCATAGATCAGTGCCACACACTAGATTTCAGGCATATTTTGGTCTCTTA
>NW_027397072.1:81859847-81921782 GCF_003265705.2 Callorhinus ursinus
GGATGGAACTGGAGGGTGTTATGCTGAGCGAAATAAGTCAATCAGAGAAAGACATGTATCATATGACCTCACTGATATGAGGAATTCTTAATCTCAGGAAACAAACTAGGGTTGCTGTAGTGGTGGGGGGTGGGAGGGATGGGGTGGCTGGGTGATAGACATTGGGGAGGGTATGTGCTATGGTGAGCGCTGTGAATTGTGCAAGACTGTTGAATCACAGATCTGTACCTCTGAAAGAAATAATGCAATATATGTAAAAAAAAATAAGAATAAAGAAGATGAAGATAGCAGGACGGGAAAAATGAAGGGGGGGAAATCGAAGGGAGAGACGAACCATGAGAGTCTATGGACTCTGATAAACAAACTGAGGGTTCTAGAGGGGAGGGGTTGGGGGGATGGGTTAGCCTGATGATGGTATTAAAGAGGGCACATTCTGCATGGAGCACTGGGTGTTGTTCGCCATCAATGAATCATGGAACACTACTTCAAAAACTAATGATGTAATATATGGTGATTAACATAATAAAAAAAGTCAAAAAAAAAAAGAAGACTGTCTTTAATTGCTGTATGCCCATAGGACAATTTCCACAGACTGAAAAGCTGTTCTCTTTATTTTCAATAGATCTTCCCAATTATGGGTGTCTCCCTAACACTAGGGAGAAGGTCTATAGAACTCCCCACACTACCATTCTAGAAGCATTTCTCCCTTGCCTCCTTTTTTCTCTCACTTGGCTACCTTTGGTTTGCACCACTCATATAAGCTTTGTCTTACACTGTTTTCTAGAGAACCAGGATTAAGAAGGCAATTTTAGAAAGAATATTTCAGGTGGCTGTGTGGAAGCACTATTGTATGGGTGGAAGTGGTACCAAGGGTTGACCCTTCTGCGGGGGGGGGGGGGGGGGAACGTGGGACAGCAAACCTCATCCTGGAAGACAGGTGGTCGACTGCTGTAGAATTCAAGTTTTCCTCTCACTATCCCCTGACCTTGGCATCACTTCTCTCATAGTGATTGTACTCTCAGTTATCAGTTGATTGCATGGCAAAACATGTTATAATATATTCAGAAAGATTTGAAATTTTAGAGCAGGAAAAGATACCTGGAGTGGACAGCATCTTCAGTCTATAGATGATAAAATTGTTCAAAAAACAGGTAAAGTGTCTTTCCCAGAGTGAAGCGGTAATTAATGCTGGAGAACAGAGGTTTTCTGATCCTTAGTTTCGAATTTGTCATGGAGCACCATGGGAAATACTCTCCCATTTCTTTTTAGAAAATAAAAGTAAAACAGAGGTGCAAATGAAAAGATAAAATATCTATTCTGAAGAAGTTTTCCATTATAAGGCTATGCATGTCAAGTTTTCTGAAAAAAATATTGACCCAATATGGTGACCTGCTTGAGGTCAACCTCTCATTTTAGTGACTAAATTGGATATAGTTTTAGAGCCAAATTGCAAAGGAATGAGAAAAAAAATCCTTATGTGAACTCTTAATCCTTGTCTTATTAAGAAGTTGCATCTAGATGCTAGCCTTCCTCAACAGAGGTAGCTCTGTTTTCCAGTGATCTTTGCTGAGCATGGGGTGGAGGGTGGGAGTGATCCACTTTCACTAACATTAACAAAAAATGTATATAAATTGCCCTTCAGTTTGATATGGAAGAGGCATTGAGACTATTTATGGAGAATAATTCTCATTTTCTATTGAGCGCTATTCCGCATTGCAACAGAGTTCTTATTTTCCTGTAGCATAAGAAATGTGAGTAAAAGTTAAAAAAACCGTTTATTAAGTGCCAGTTAAATGCCAGAGATTTTCCTTGCTTTATCTCATTTAATGCTTCTAGCCAGTCGCTGAGGTAGATATTATTATCCTCCCCGTTTTCAGAAAAGGATGCTTTGAAAGGTAACTATTCGGGTTAAGGCCACCTGGCCAGATGTAGAAGAAGCAGAAGTAGATCCCTGGAATCCATTTCAAATTCTTCCATAAACACTCTGTGTGGTACTGCTCTTTTTGAACAAATAGACCGTAATTAACAAAATTCTTTAAAATGAAAAATTTGGATGTGCTGTGGAGATTTTTTTAATTTTTTTTACAGATTTTATTTATTTATTTGAGAGAAAGAGAGAATGAGAGATAGAGAGCACGAGAGGGAAGAGGGCCAGAGGGAGAAGCAGACTCCCTGCTGAGCAGGGAGACCTATGCGGGACTTGATCCTGGGACTCCAGGATCATGACCTGAGCCTAAGGCAGTCGCTTAACCAACTGAGCCACCCAGGCGCCCTGTGGAGATTTTTTTTAAACTAGGTTTTAAATGTATTTCATGAAACTTGTTCTTCTGCTTTTTTTTTTTTTTCTGTGTAAATTTCATGGAAACCTAGAACTTTCTTTGAGTTACTGCACATGAGTTTGGTCATGTGTTATGCTACCTCCTCTTCCTTCCCAATTTACAGAGACCATATGATTCCAGGATAATCCTGGCATAATTATCAATCGTTCTTCTCTACTCTCAAAAATGCCCTTGTGTGATAATTACAAGACCACCTTAATCATTCATTAAACATGCCGAGGTGTCATATTGCGGCTTCCCACTAGGTGTCAGCAGCGTTACCCCCAGAAAACGCTCAAGGAGAGCATTACATTACAAGAGTCCTGTCAGAGCAAATAATTAAGTGCAGGAGCTACCTGCAGCCTTGCCCATTCAAAACAAGTGCGAGAGCAGGGGGAGGAGAGAAGGAGCAGGTGCAGGACAGGTAGCTCCTTACTGAGACCTGGTGGAGAGGGAAGGATTTCCTTCCTAGTCGGAAGGACTCCAGTGATATCTGGAATGCACACCGTGGTATCCTTTTCAATTTTCACTCACAAGATGAAACCAGTGTGCAGTGACGTGAGGAAACAGCTTTGAATGAAGACAAGTTTTTCCCCTTCCTAAACTGTTCTTCAAATCATGATCGGATGAAGGTCACACAGGTGACTTGGGCTTTAACTGGTCTACTGAATGACTGACGCCTTTGAGCCAGAAGCTGAGTTATCTGGACACAAATCCTTTAAAGGTGATTTGAAAACATCGACACTCAGAATTCAATGACACGCTCGGACTCTTCTTGGAATGACCCATAGACTGTACGTATGTTACCTTTGACCCAGGTAGATGCCTTTGCTCTCTGGAAACCCTCCTCACGGCTGATGTCTGGCACACAACCACACACGGGGTAGCAGGAGCCCACAGCATGGGTTTTCAGATGCTTATGCCTTTCAGTCCTTGGAACTGGGTGCTACCACTGGTGGCCCTCAAGTGTTCTGAAGCATCTTCAGATTTGAATGAATCCACAAATTCCACTGCCCAGCATGAAGCTAATGTTTGGTTTGCTGCTGCCAGTTCAGAGGTAAATGAGAAGATATCTGTTTTTGCCCTGGATTATGACTACGTGCAAATTCCTTATGAGGTCACCCTCTGGATACTTCTAGCATCCCTTGCAAAAATAGGTAAGTCCCCCAAACACCTGGTTGGGGGAGTCATTCTCCATGTGCCTCATAGGTGGTGAACTCTACAGATTTTAACTGTTACTGCTATTACATCAAAAAAAAAAAAAAATCTGTTCCTTAGAGTCAAGGGGAAGTCCTAACTGCTTTTTATAAAGTCACGTAATACTTCAGGATTGTGCTTTGAAATTTGAGCGTACTTCTGGGTTCTGGGTTGTTTTGATTTCTTCTTATTTCAGGGTGACACCTATGTGACCTTACTGGCATGTAGAAATCTCAAGTTCTATGCCATAAAATCTAGAGCATAAGGCATTAGACCTCGGAATGATGCCCATTGGAAATTACAGAATATTCTTCTGTAGAATATTCTTCCTTCATTCTTGGCCATGCAACTATGGGCTTCATCAATGACTCCCTTTGTTTATTCTTTAAAAGTGACATGTATTCCTTGCAGAATGACAGAAAGCAAGGAACAAGACAATCACAGGCCACTATTATATCACTCAGTGGTGGGATGTGGGGGCATAAGAGGGAATATGTTGGTAACATACTGGTTTACGCCTGAGCCAAGTGGCGCTACTGGGGCACCTCAGGTTTCCTTTGTGAAATAAAGGGAATTTGAGTTCATGGATTAAATTCTAATCAAAATAATGGTTTACACTCTGTGATCATTTAATCCCTAACTCCACCCCCTTGTCTCCCTAAAACCAGCTTATTCCAAAGTGAAAAACTGATACAGTTATCTCAATTATTAAGCATGACATCTCCTTTGCCTCCGATACGATCTTTGTTACTTGAGTAGATAAGTTGTCCTATCGGCATAGAATCTATGATTCATTTTGATGCTTCTTTATAATTTTCCTCTAGCCTGGGTGTGAAGTAAGTGTTGATCCATGGGATCTGGCAGGTGACTCCCGGGGATCAGGACTGTGGGCTCTGTCTACTCATCTAACTCCCTCCGCAGGGATGACGGGGGTACTGGTGTATTCACTAGATGGTCCTTCACGATTGCTATTCATTTTGAGCTAGTAAAGTGTGAAGAGTGAATGGAAATTGTTAATTTGAAGAACTCCTGTGTGATTTGTCAAAGCATTAAATTACACAAAGGGTCTCACGTTATTTCTAAAAAGTGCTCAGGTGAAAAATGGTTTTCTAATGGGTTAACGTTCTCAGTTCAGAGCTAGGGTTCTACCACCTTTCATGCAAACACATGGGTAATGAGATCATTCAAAGTGGTCTTATGTGGATCTTGAATTTTCCTTTGTGAACAATACTGCCCCCACCCACTCCTTCCCTCTTTACAGTAATGGCGGAACTTGGTCTGGGAGTCAAGGAACTAGAGCTGCCACTGACTGGCTAGTCACCTTGTCTTTCTAAGTCTCCGTGTACCCAGCTGTGAAATTATTTCTAAGAGCTCCTTTTGGTGCAAATAAGGATTTTCTAGTGGCAAAGAGGTTTACATTCTATGTCACTAAAAGGCTCAATACAGAAAGGATATATTTTATCTTGGTTTTATATTAGCATAATACAGAGATTGTTTTTTTAGAGTATTGCATGTACCCAGACCCACTATGTCTAGAAGCTCAGAGGATGGTAAGGACACTGTTGTTCCAGGACTATTTGCTTGAATATTCTTGATTTTCATTTTGGTGAAATTCAACATACTTTAGAAAAAGAAACTTCAGTAGGTTATCAGTTGGATCATGCTTATTCAAATACAATTTCATATTCGCTAGTCTTTAAGAACTTATACTATTTCTATGTTGCATGTGAAAAGAAGGCTATACTTAATGATTATTATTTCTTATGTGTCAAGTACTGGGCTTGTAGTTTTATAGATGGTGGTTCATTTGCCTGGGGCAAAAAAAAGACATAAAACTTTCACACATAAGGAATCTGTATAGATTTTTTTTTAGATTCTATATTGTAAAACTTGAATCAAAACATAATTAATAATCGTTACATTTAACATTCATTCTTTCATCAGTCATTCTGTCAAGACACATTTATTGAATGCCCCTACCACATGTAGGAATGACCATGGTTCCTGGCCTCAAGGGGCTTAGCGTAATGGGGAAAACAGATGAATCTAGCACTGCCTGGTAGGCATTTGGACACAAGAACATCATGACTCTACTCCAATCCTTTTTAAAACAGCCAACTATGTGTGTTATAGAAGAATATTATAGAACAATGGTAATACAGAGTCACCTCAGATTTTGTTGTTTATCTTTTATTTTAGTTCAGCTTCTTGGCACATTACAGAAGGGTGTTCCTTGAGTCATTGGGCAGAATGGAATTGTAGGGCCCTCTCTGACTTTCGGGCAAGACGTTGTTATTGGTGGCCATTTAAATTTCAGGCACTGGAGTTGTAGACTCTCAAAGTGACTGACTCTGCTGTCCGTCAGGAAAGGGAAGGAGAGTTGTAGAGTGTGATGCACATGGCATTTCTCCTTACAACGCCCTACTTTACAGTGCATGGCACCTCTTCCTGCTACCACTGCCTAGGTGTAACTTGGCTTAAGACAGGTGCATGTTGGATGCGTTTCAGGAAACTCAATTCCTGGAAGAAGGACCAAACTGGGGAGACACGGGGCCAGAGAAAATCACACTATAGGCTCTTCCACCTCTTTTACATGTTAAAAAATTCAGTGTAGTTAAAATCAGCACTAACTGAAGAAGAGGAAGAAGGAGGAGGAGGGCAGAGAGGAGGAAGGGAAAGTTGTTGTTAGGAAATGGAGAGAGCAGGACTCTCAAACTCTTGAAGGAGGCCTTATAATAGTCTTGAAGCCAGTGGGTAGCCATGTGGTTTTGGACAATGTCCCTTGATACTAATTATATTCTATCATAATAACCTGCCTGCTGATAACAAAGGAATTTCAAAGTTGTGATCCCAGAAACCTACATGCTCTTTGGATGGCTGTACTTAAAATTCCTTTTATTTTATTGTAATTTTTTTAATTTCAAGTTTTATTTAAATTGTCACTTACATATAACACCCAGTGCTCATCACAAGTGCCCTCCTTAATACCCATCACCCATTTAGCCCATCCCCCTTGCCCACCTCCCCCCATCAACCCTCAGTTTGTTCTCTAGAGTTAAGAGTCTCTTATGGTTTGCTTCTCTCTTTTTTCCTCCCCTTATGTTCATCTGTTTTGTTTCTTAAATTCCACATATGAATGAAATCATGTGGTATTTATCTTCCTCTAACTGATTTATTTCGTTTAGCATACTACATTCTAACTCCATCCACATTGTTGCAAATGGCAAGATTTCATTCTTTTTGATGGCTGAGTAATATTCCATTGTATATATATACCACATCTTCTTTATCTATTCATAAGTTGACAGACACTTGGACTCTTTCCATAGTTTGGCTATTGTTGATAATGCTGCTATAAACATTCGGGTGCATGTGCCCCTTCGAATCTATATTTTTGTATCCTTTGGGTAAATACCTAGTAGTACAATTGCTGGGCCATAAGGTAGTTCTATTTTTAACTTTTTGAGGAGCCATCATCCTGTTTTCCAGCTTGGCTGCACCAATTTGCATTCCCCAAATCTCCAAAATATATAATCCAGTTAAGAAATGAGCAGAAGACACGAACAGACATTTTTCCAAAGAAGACATCCAGATGGCCAACAGACACATGAAAAGATGCTCAACATCACTCATCACCAGAGAAATACAAATCAAAACCACAATGAGATACCACCTCCTACCTGTCAGAATGGCTAAAATGGAATTAAAATTAAGATTCCTAAGGAGACATTCAGTGGCTCCCTGTGGTCTATGGGAGAAATCTTCTCTCCTTAGCCTTGAACTCAAAACCCTCTCTTATTTGGCTCAGTCATCTACTGACTCTTCTTCCAATATTCTTCTTAATTCATAATTTGCTCCAGCCAGGTGGATCTCCTCAAGGAATGTCAGACATATCTGGCTGGGCCATTCCTGTCTCTCTACTTTTTCTCTTAGAGTTCTCCCCACCTAAAATCTCTTCCATTCTGCTGTCCAACTACGTAAGTCCTAGCCATCCCCCATCAACCTGTTCAATTTCTACTTCCCACATAACAGCTTCTCTGGTAAACATTTAACCGGATCAATCATTCATGTACACACTTAAAGATTCTTTCACCAAACAGACCAGCTGTCGTGGGTAAGACACCTTGCTAAGCACTTTGGGGAGATAAAGAGTTGTATGCCATTCTGTCCAAGTTGGAAGAATTTGGAGGTTAGTAGGAGAGATAAGCCATGCACAGAAAACGATAGAAAGAGAACATTGTTGTTAGACAGATACTGATAAAATATTATAGTAATTCAGAGGAAGACATATGATTTCCTTGGGAAGTGGTTGGGAAAAGTTTAATTTTGAAGATCGCGCAGGACCTAAATAAGTTGAAGAAAAGAACAATCCAGGCAGGAACAAATGAGGACAGGAAAGGTGAACCACAGGGAAAAGGTGTGTGGTGGGCTATAACATCGGATGCATACGGGTAGTGTTGGGTGGGAGGGATACTGACTTGGAGAGAACCCCAGAGTGGCCTGCTGTGCTCTGATCTCTTCTCCTGTTTGTTGATATAGTCAGTATACACTTCACTGCATTCTTATGTGTTGCCTTGTTTTTGTCTTCTTATTTGTTAATGTCTTATTTCTGAAATTTCATCAATAGCTGGAATTGTGATAAACATGTTTGGTTCTCCATGTCACACACAGTGCTTAGCAGTGAGCTGGTCTTGGCCCAGGGAAGCTTCACAAATAACCCTCAGTTTAAAATCTGTGAGATGCTTTGTGTGCCTTCAGAGGTCTTAGGTGGGGAATGAGATGAGTATAGATACACGTGGTTTGGAAAAGTCATCTGGCAGCCGAAGTTTGGAATGAGCTGGGGGGTTGAGGGTGAGATACGAGGTCAGGAAGCCAGTGCAGAAGTCAGGATGGGAAATGGGGAGCCCCTACATAAAGGCAGTAACTGTACAAATAGGGAGGAGGAGATGGTCTCAAGGGACAGCTACTGAGACCTAGATGATGAGAAAGGGAATTGCATGAGGGCAAAGTGATGGGAGTTCAGGGAATGCGACTTGATTTCCTTCCTTTTTTAAAAAGATTTATTTATTTATTTTAGAAAGAGAGAGCGTTCACGAGTGGGGGGAGGGGCAGAGGGAGAGAATCTTCCGGTAGACTCCCCACTGAGCATGGAGCCCCATGCTCAGAGCACCGTCCCACGACCCATAAGATCATGACCTGAGCCAAAACCAAGAGTCAGACATTCAACCAACTGAGCCACCTTGATTTGCTTCTTACATGGCTGACCAGGTGACGTGTCATTGGTTAAATAAGGAAAATACAATGAAGGACTGAATTTTCATTTTTTGGTTCACCAAACCAATAGAGTTTGGAAGTTTGGAAGAAGCTGATGTTTAGGTGACTGTTACTGACTCTGAATGAGCCTCAAAGGTGGGTTCTGCAGGAATGCAAAGGAGCTCCGCCCTCCTTGCTCCTCTTTCCTGACTGCCCTCTCAGACCCTGTACTGGGGGGGGGGGGCAGGAAGGGGGAGGGGGAGGGGACAGCTGGCTGAGGACTGCTCTGAGACCTGCACTGGGCCTGGCATGTTAAGTATCTGACCTGATTGAAAGACCCCACGACATTTCTAGTCTCCACTAAAGATGGGGTACTGAGGCTCGGGGACGCAAGCCAGCCTACCCAAGGTCCCCCCTGCTTGGTTTTAGAAGGCCTCTTGTACACCAGTCCCCTGGCATCTTCTTGGCCAGAGCCATTTTATTTGCAAACATCTAAATGTGGTTCTCCGCTCTTCCCTAGGCTTCCATCTTTACCACAGACTGCCAGGCCTCATGCCAGAGAGCTGCCTCCTCATCATCGTTGGGGCTCTGGTGGGCGCCATCATCTTTGGCACCGACCATAAATCTCCTCCCGTCATGGATTCAAGCATCTACTTCCTGTACCTCCTTCCACCCATCGTCCTGGAGGGTGGTTACTTCATGCCCACGCGGCCCTTCTTTGAGAACATTGGGTCCATCCTGTGGTGGGCAGGCCTGGGGGCCCTGATCAATGCCTTTGGCATTGGCCTCTCCCTCTACCTCATCTGCCAGATCAAAGCCTTTGGCCTCAGTGACGTCAACCTGCTTCAGAACCTGCTGTTTGGCAGCCTGATCTCAGCCGTGGATCCCGTGGCCGTGCTGGCTGTGTTCGAGGAGGCGCGGGTGAATGAGCCGCTCTACATGATGATCTTCGGGGAGGCCCTTCTCAATGACGGCATTAGTGTGGTGAGATGTCAAAGAATCTCCCCAGGGAGAGCAGGGGTCAGGGTGGGCCTGGAGACAGGAGTCTGTCCTCGGGGCAAATGGAGAAGGCTGAGCGGGACTCGGCCTTGGCAGGGCAGGGATAGGCTTTGGTCAATGGAGTGTGACCCAAGTTCTGGTGACTTCCCTTAGGATCTGCATCAAGTACGTGATTGCTCACTAATGCTGCTTGTCATTCATGAGCCAAATAAATGGCTTCTTTAAAGAGAGATAAAGGAGAGGACATATCTATCATCGTTTAGTTAAATTCAGCTTTTCACTTAGCAAGCGAGAAACTGTTGCCAAGGGCTCGTCTGGTTTTCACACTGGAATAAACGGTACTTAACCATTTTTTTTTTCTCTCATTCACTGGACCTCATCCTCCTTCTCTTTCTATACTTTTTGTTTGTTTGTTTTGTTTTTAACATGTTGCATCAGATGATGAAGTTAAATAAAAATGGGGTAGGAAGGGAGTTGAAAAGGATTTGCAAAAATGTGTTGGCTGGCATATCAGTCTTGATTACCTGACTCCTCCCGAATATGTGAATGAGGCATTTTTGCGTTAGGACTCCTTCTGGAGAGAAGCTGAGAAAAATTTAATGGGCTAAGTCAACACATAGCGTTAAGGCCCAGAAGATGTCTTGGAATGTGCTGGAATATTCAGCTAGCCACTCGCATTGCTTAGTTGTGTTACATTACTACAAACCTTCGCCATGTGTTAGTCTGTGAGACTTTATATAGTTTGATTTAGTTTTCTTACCTTTAAATTTCTATCACATCACATAAGTGATACTAGAATGCATTTTCAGCCTGGAAGACTCAAACGGTACAAAATTACACAGCATAAAAATACAAAAGCCTCCCCGTGTCCCTCTCCTCACCTAAGCAACCTTTTTGATCAGTTTGGCATTTTCCTTCCCTGTCTTTATTATATGTATATAGGCATACAGACACACACGTATATGTAGGTGTATATTATTTTGCATAAATTGGGTGTGGGTATATGTATTGCTTAAGTATAACAAGTCTTGGAACTCCTTCCATATCATTTCGGTAGTTAGGTAGTATTTCGCAGATTACATTGAGGATAATTTATTTAACCATTTCCTGACGGATGGATATTCAGGTTGCTACCAACTTTTTAATTTAAAAAAATGCAATGTTGCGATGAATATTCTGGGCTATATTGTCGGAAGTGAAATTTCGAAAGTGGATACCTTCAAAAATTTGAAAGATGCTGCTGTTTTAATCACCTCCTCTTCCTCGGGTTGATGAGGGAAGGATTCCTGCCTCAGGGATAAGGAGTGACAGCTGACAATAAAGGGATGACACCAATTAGATACATACACTCACAGCCCAGGGGATGAGGACACCACACACGACACAGGGCCACGTGGGTGCTGCACTTGGGAGCAGAGAGAAAAATGAGGGATATGGGGTTAAGGTTTTGTAGTAACAAGAAGAGAGGTGCCTCCTGTTTCCCACAGGGTGACGTGATTGGCTTGTTTTGCATAATTCCACAGGCTGTCAGGAGACTGACCCCTAATACTCAGGGATGAACGCGTATTGCGCCCGGTCCGATTGGTAAGGAGGGCTATATGGCCAGCAAGCGATCAGATTGGGGAAGAGAGCTTGCAGTTTTGTCATTCAGGACCCTCCCAGCTTTACCAAATGTCAAGGTAGCACATAGCATTGGACCTTAAATTTAGGTCTTATACCGTAGCTGCTAGAATTTTCCGAAACTCCTTATGGTCTTACATTTTCTATAGACAGTGCATTAAATATTAATATAGTAAATATTTTCTTTATTGAAGCCCACAAGGGACACTGCTTCTTAATGTTTTCCAATCGAATGAGCAAAAACAAGTTAGGCATGTTTGTTTTAATTTGTATATGTCTCTTCAATGGTCTTGGATCATTAGTTTTTCTCATTCTGTAAACTGGAAGTTCGTATCCTCTTAGGGTTGCCAGACTTAAAAAAACAAAAACAAAAAACAAAAAAACTCAGGACACTCAGTTAAGTTGAAATTTCATATAAACAATGAATTTTTTTATAAGTATGTCCCAATTTTTGTATGCCACTATCACATCCTGTCCATTTTTCTTTGCTGTTTTTTAATTTTTTTAATTGATTCATAGAAACTCATTAAATTATCTAAATTTTAAACCTTTGAGTATTACATACAAACCAAATACTTTCTCTCATTCTGTAACTTAAAATTTTTTAAACTATGGTATTATTTATCCTACAGAAGTTTTAAATTTTTATGAGCTCAGACCTAATGTACTCTTTTATTGCCCCTGGATTTCATATTTTGTTTGCAGAGATTGTATCTAACCAAGGGAAGTGCAAACATTATGTTTTTTTTTTAAGATTTTATTTATTTTAGAGAGAGAGAGTGAGTGCCAACGGGGGTCAGAGGGGGAGACAGAATCTTAAGCAGACTCCCTGCTAAGTGGAGAGCCTGGCACGGGGCTCCATCTCACAACCCTGAGATCATGACCTGAGCTGAAATCAAGAGTTGGCCACTTATCTGACTGAACCACGCAGACGCCCCACAAACATTATGTTTTTTTCTTTTTCCCCTTTTACAATTAGCTATTTAATTCATCTGGCACACAATACTTTATAGTGAGGACTTCATGCAAAAAAAACCCAAAAACGATAGTACAGGGGGCAAAAGGCTCCTAAAAAGTAATCCAAGATATCTAGGGTGGATTCACCAAGTGAAGGAGACCCATACATGAGGTTGGAAGTCAATTTATTGATTCATAATGCGAATCTCCAACTGTTCAGCAAGATGCTAGACTCATCAAGGCTCCACATTCTCTTCTCCTGGGCAAGTTCCACAGGAAGCCAATTTGTCAGAAACTGGGAGGAGAGGCTGGGACTCCAGACTCCAGACTCCCGCCGTGTGCCTCAGAATCACCTCAGTGGGGCTCATGAATATTTGGATGTCCAAACTCCATCCCAGACTCTCTGAGAATGGAAGCTGGCAATCTGTATTTTAACAGGCACCTCCGATGATTGCTGACGTTTGAGAACTCATGGCTTCTTGCCTTTAAGTTGAGAGTCGCTGATGTATCTTGACCTAAAGCAAAGCTATGTTTGGAACAAGGGCTGCTCTCTCCTCACACTGGGCCGGATTGACCCTGAGATCCGCTTCCCTCAGCCCATCCTGTCTTTAAATATTTCATCCTCTCTGTGTTATTACAGTGGAGAAAGCGGCCTCAGCCGGGAACCTATCCACTCCCAAGATGGCCCCTCTGAGCCATGATGTGTTCATTTCACAGTTCGTCCCCAACGATTTCACTTAAATCCAAGTTATTTGCTGTTACTTGCTTAGTGTAACCCCCCACTCCCGGCAGCGTCACTGAGGAGGCTTATCTGTGATAACATCAAAGCCACCTCTTGGCAGCCCATATTGAGGTAATTAATTCTTCAACCTTTCCTTCACTAGTGACTTTCTAAATACCACCTCTTGTAATTTTCCCAGAATGGCTATTTATAACACTGGACTCTGCTACCTCTTTGGTGTTGCCTCTGAACTTGAGAATCTGACGTCCCCCTGGTTTTTCTCCTAGATTTTACATCTAGAGCCAATCACAGCTTGGTTTCTGGTCGGGGTTTCTTGGCTAGCAACATTTGTTTGACTTTCCCAAAGTTTAATTGTTTCCACTTGGACTGTTTTTTTTAATGATCATTTCAAAATAAAATTATAATTTTCAACCCACCAGCGTATCTGCTGAGGGCACTGCTGTGACCTCCAATGGGCGAAGCTATTGCTGTGTTGGCTTTGGGGGGGTCGCCCACACGTCACTCCCGGGTCACTGTGGTTACCCACAGCACAGTGAGTATTAAGTGTGTGCTGGGGCACTTCTGTGGCTCAATGTGAAACCAGAGAAGCTCCACGGCCAGATTTAGAAAGCAGTTTGAAAGCAACTGGTATTTAATGCAGTCCAGTTGTATTTTGAGCGAAGGGCCTTGAACTCACCCTTTCATTGAGGAAGGGGCCTTCCCAAAGGCTGCAGTCATAAGCATGCTCTTGTAGCAGAAAGTCTGACTCATCTGGAAAGTGATCTGTGATTTGTGGGTTACATGTGACAACTCCACAGATCTTTATCCACTGAAGAGCTGCTTTCTCAGTCAAGAGGAGCTGTTCCAGAACTGTCGAAATACCACTGAATTGGATTCTCCAGGTCTCTTGTCCCACGTATTTCTCCCTCTTGCTGAACATTTCACCAGAACACACCCTTAATGGTGGGCAAAGGGAGCAGAGACAAAACCCAAATAACTCTAATATGATAACTAGTATCCTCAGTTGAATCTCATGGCCAAAGTCACAGCAGGTCACTATATCCAGCTACTATATCTAGGCCCTGTGTGGGGTCACTTCAACCCTTACTATTTTATTAAATTCTTGTATTTTACTATGACACATGAGTTAATAACCACATTTCACAGATGAAGAAAACAAGGCAAAGGAAGTTAAATTGAACAAGGGCATGCTGCCTGCCTAAGGACAGTCTGCACCAGACACACAGCTCTGTCCTATTCTAATCTCTTTCCTTGAATTATTACCTCTTGCCTTCCTTCCCTTTCTCCTTTCTTTCTTTCTTTCTTTCTTTCTTTCTTTCTTTCTTTCTTTCTTTCTTTCTTTCTTTCTTTCTCTTTCCTTCTCTTTCTCTGTAAAGGTTTTATTTTTAAGTAATCTCTACACCCAACATGGGGCTTGAACTCACAACCCCTGAGATCAAGAGTTGCATGCTCTACCCACTGAGCCAGGCAGGCGCCCCATCCTTTCGCGTTTTCAGCTCCTGGAGCCCGGAGGGATGCGAGAGAATCCGCATGTTACGTCCTAGTGCACTGGGCTCACGTCCACTTAGCAGTGAAGCCAGTGTTCTTTCTCAGAATTGGCTCACTGGGCAGAGTCCAACGTGTGGCTCCAGGAAAGATTCTGATCATCTCTGTGCCTCATTTCTGTAAAATTGGGTTGATGATATTCCTTAGCTCATAGGGTCACAGGAAAGTTCATACTAAACTTGTAGTGTCACGAGTACTCAGCATGCAGTGACTACTCAGTGACGGTTGGCTGCTATTGTGTCACAACAGCTCCTGGACACAGCATGGTGGTTGGCTTGCTCTGAGTGGGCAGTTGGTTTGAAATATGGCACTACTTCGTTTACTGTAGGCAGACAGTTCTCTCTGGTTTTCCTGAGTCAGTTTGCTAAATAAGAAACAGAAATGCTACCAAGGTCTCTTTTGGGTCCCATCTCTCCCCATCTTCCCCCTCCTCCATCTTATCTGAGACGCCCAAGAGGCCAGCATGGGCCCGGACTGAGACTTGAGCTGAGCAGAGGGCTCCAGAGCATGTTGGCTCCTGACTGGTACTCCATGCCATCCCTCACCTCTGCCTCTCCACCTGTGCTTTCTTTCCCTCTGATTTTCATTCCTTTTCCTAGTTTTATATTCATTTGGCATCTTGCTGTGCTGGCGTCCACCCTCTAGGACAACAGTGAATGAGAGAGTAGTAGAGGAAGGCAAATGACAATGTCTGACTGAGCCCAGATCTTGGGCCCCTCACATGGATGGTGCTTCATGGAGATTTCCTTCCTCAAGCTTCACAACAACCTAATGTGGCAGAGGCTGCTGTCCCCATGGCGTGAAGGGACAGTATGTAGGGGTTATGAGCAGAGACACCCCAGCCCCCACCTCGGACTCGAACATCTGGGTTCACATCTCCCGCTGGCTCTTCTCGCTTCTTTGAGCCTTTGAGTTCCCAGATCACCAGGTGCTTATGGTTCTTCATTGTTATTTTTATTATAAAGACACAGATTGTCAGGAAGTTGTCTGTTGGATACGGTGTATTCTGTGGCTCAGGATCCAAAAGATATAGTGAAAAGTTGCCCTCCCACTGCTTTTCCAGGATGCTCTTCTAAGCTGGCAAACCGTAGCACCAGTTTCTTCACAGAGAGCTTCTACCTTTCATTCAGTTTACCCCTCTGTTTATTATGCATGCTTGTTGCTGGCCTTAGATCCTAAATTGCCAGACCCCTTATGCTAGAATTCCCTGCCCTCCTCTCATCTCATCCTGGCATCTCTTTGCCGGCCTAACTTGGCGAACTAGTTGCCAGGTGACCCCCCGTGATTTCTCTCCGAGCAGCTCCTGCCATCATTCCCGGGACCAGAGTGCCGCACTGAGCCTTGAAGCGCTGCTGAGTCAATGGCTGGAATGCAGGAATGAAGGCCACACAAAGAGTGAATCAATGGATGGGGGGGTGGGGACTAGGAGAGACTGTGCAGAGGCTGTTCTTGCCCAGCTCTGGCCATGTCCAGGACCACGGCTCTCCCTCCCCGACTCCCAAGAGTGACACTCAGTTTGAACTTGGATTTGTAAAGGAAGCTTCGAGAAAACTGGGGTGTTCCCCTCTGACACACTGTTCCAACACTGAACGGCAGGATTGCTCCCTGAGCCTAAATGCCTGAGGTGGGTAGATACTAGTGGGAGAGAAGTGTCCCAGTGTCCTTCCTTCTCACACCTTCAGGGAGCCCCTGTTCACGCTGGGGCTGTCCTGGGCACTGGGCACATGAACGTGAATGGTGGGCCTTTGACCCTTAGGGCAATCTCTTCATGGAGGAGGGGCAGCCATCGACCTTGCTGGTTTTGAGGACAAGATGGCAAGTTTAAACCAAGCTAGGACGATAGTGAGTAGCTTGCCAGAGGAAGCCGCACTGGATCAAGGAAAGTTTTTTTTTTTAATATTTTATTTATTTATTTGACAGAGAGAGAGAGAGAGCACAAGGAGGGGGGAGGGGCAGAGGGAGAGAGAGAAGTAGATTCCCTCCTGAGCAGGGAGCCTGACGCGGGGCTTGATCTCAGGACCCTGGGATCATGATCTGAGCCCAAGGCAGACACTTAACCAACTGAGCCACCCAGGCGTCCCAGGATCTGGGAAAGATTTTTAAAACCGGTTGTGTGGAGGTGAATTTTCTCTTATGATTTTCTCTAGTTTATGACTTTCCTCCCTTCAAGGGGTCCTAGCTCCAGTGACGTCATTTAAAAGGCAGAAAAGTGTGGCCAAGAGCATGGATGGTGAGGCCATAGACCTTAGTTCAATTCCTGGTAGCGTGACTTGCAGCTGTGTGACTTTGCCCTAGTTACTGAACTCCTCTGGGCCTCAGTTTCTTTTCTGTAAAATGAAGATCAGGTTGTGTGGCAATTAAAGTGAGTTGATACACATAAACATGAAAATGGTGCCTGGCATAGAGTAAGTACAGAAGATTTGATCTTTATAATATTGTGATTTATAATAAATATATATTTGGTCTTCATCCCCATTCAGGGCACAGAGTTCATAAAACCCTTGGAATTTCCAGGGATGACAGCTGTGAAGGTGTCTTTTTTATGTTAATAAGGTGACTTTTGGAAAGCCCCTAGGTCACCTAAGGTTTGGGACCTGTTGCCAGGGAAGCCAACCATGTGATTAGAGGGTTGGAACTTTCAGTCCCACCCCCAGACCTCCAGGGAGCAGAGAAGAACTCTGCTTGGTCAATAGCCAATGATCTAATCAATCGTGCCTATGTAATGATGCCTCCATAAAAACCCAAAAGGGGGGCACCTGGGTGGCTCAGTCAGTTAAGCGTCTGCCTTCGGCTCAGGTCATGATCCCAGGGTCCTGGGATCGAGACCCGCATCGGGCTCCCTGCTCAGTGGGGAGCCTGCTTCTCCCTCTCTTGCTGCTCCCCCTGCTCGTGCTCTCTCTGTGTCTCTCTCAGTCAAATAAATAAATAAAATCTTTAAAAAAAAAAAACCACACAAAAGGACCAGGTTCTGAGTTTCTGGGTTGGTGAACGTGGAGATTCCGGGACAGTGGTGTGTCTGGAGAGAGCATGGAAGCTCCACACACTGTCCCCATAACTCACCCTACACATCTCTTCCATCTGGCTGGTCCTGAGTTATATCCTTCTATACCAAACTGGTAATCTGGTCGGTAAAATGCTTCTCTGAGTTCTGTGAGCCATTCTGACAAATTAATCGAATTTGAGGAAGGGTTCGTTGGAACCTCCTTTCTATATCCAGTTATATCAGAGGCACAGGTGACAACCTGGATTTGTGACTGACATCTGGAGTGTGAGCAGGGAGGACATTCTTGTGGGACTGAGGCCTTAACCTGTGGGGTCTGACTCTATCTCCAATGAGTTAAATCCTCGGAGTTGTAGGATAAATCACACACATCGATACTGGTGTCAGAGTCGGGTGTTAGTAATAATACAAGTCCACCTACATGAGTACGTCTGAGCCAGAGATCGCCACACCTCCTAAGTGATGCCACATCGTCTGGTCCATCAGGCCATCTCAGCTTTTCCTAGAGAAGTGCTGTGCACAAACTTGACTCTTCAGTGGGTGTGGTAGGCAACGTTTTCTTGTCCTCTTTTTACCTCATTTCCTTTCATTTTATTCAGGCTCCTAGGATAGGAGGTGAAAGGCTCCACATACAAGCAGACAGTTCCTCTGGACAAGAATGTAGGCAGCTCAGGGTATAAGGCGGAGGTGAACCTTACAAGTTGTACAGTCTTGAGCAGGTGACTCAATCCATTTGTGCCTCCATTTTCCTATGTGTACAATGGGACGATTAATCTGACCTCAGAGAGTTTCAAGGAGTATGTGAAAAAATACACATAGATGTCTGGGACATGGTAGGTGATGAATCAATGACGCTTTGCCCTTCCTTTATTTGAGAGGAGGTTCCACACAAGAAAGGCAATCTGGTTGACATCTGTTGGCATAAAAATGGGGATAAGGCCTAAACCTCAAACAACTGGGCCATGAAGCCTTGGCTGGTTGGCTTTAGTTGTCTGGGGAGTGAACTTTACCCCCAGCCCAAGGGCTCAGCATGTGCACCTGAGCTGTGAGACACCTCTCCCAGAGCTGTTTCTGACCCACCATGGGGTGGGGGGCAGGTGTCTGGTGCTTACCCAGCCTGGGACCCAAGTGATTTCCTTCAGACATGCACTCTCAACAAAACATTTGGCCATTAGCCCAAAGCTGCCATTGCAGTGAAGTATGGTGCTGGCTATGGGGGCCTGAAGGGATCATGTGTGTGCACGCACATGCACGCACATGCACCCAGGTGCGATGCAACCACAGGAATAGCTTGGGATAATGCTTGGAGCAGGCTGGAGAGATGGAAAGAGCTGGAAAAACAGAAGGGCAGAGGACACTCCCATGCAAACAGGATGTTGGAGAGGTCAGAGATTCACCAACCTGGAGGGGGCAAATCTGACTCCTAAATGTCCCCAGTTGGGTGACACTTTTACTCCCAAATATGCTGTAGACTCTTGTTCACCAGCAGCCTGAAAGATCTGTCCCCTAGATGCATGTTACAATTCAGGAGCTTAAGCAGTACAGGGCCAGAGAGGGACACTGCAATCATTATTTCACTGGAATTCCTTAAATTTGATTCACGAACAGTTGTTTCATTCATTTTCTTTGGGTTGACGAAACAATGATTGAAGTGGGAATTGTATAAATCGATTTTCAACCAGCCTAAGCTGTGAGCCCTTTACGGGTGGTTAGAACTCCCTCCAGCTCACGAGTGCAGGAAAAAAGAACAAAGCCTCACTGGTTATCAAGTTGTTCTTCCTTTGTCAGGAGGGAGGGTTGAGCAGCTATGGAAATGGATTTGGAAAAGAAACACGAGGAGAAAAGCAAACTCTTTAAGTCTTTAGAGAACAATCAGAATGATCACAGAAAAGTGTGTGGAAGCAGTTCTTTCAAAACCATTACGACCACGCACTGCACACCGACTGCGCTAATTGCTCAGATGCAGAAGCAAAGGAGCAATGCCCCCGACTTTGATGAGCCACAAGCTATCAACATTTGCCTTGTTTCTTTTCATCTGTAAATTCTTTTTCGTACCCTAGAACTACGAACCTGGCTATTCTTCTGTATATTCTTTTCTTTTTTTAGATTTATTTATTTATTTTAGAGAGGAGAGAGAGAGCAAGCGAGCACGTGGGGAGAGGGGCAGAGGGAGAGACTCTCAAGCAGACTACCTGCTCAGTGTGCACCCCATGTGGGGTTCGATCCCCCAACCCTGAGATCATGACCTGAGCTGACCCTGAGATCGTGAAACCAAGAAACCGGAAGGCCGAAACCAAGAGTTGTTCACTCAACTGAGTGAGCCACCCAGGTGCCCCCTTCTGTATTTTCTTAGTGCCCTTTCAAACCATAGAGATTTCTTAGGAGATTACATAATTCATTAATAAAAGTCATTGACTTGGGAGAAAAGCCTAGAACTACAAAGAGCCAAGAGAGTTTCCTAGTTCAGTGGTTTTCAATAGAGCCCACCCTCTTCAACAGCATGTGTGCATGCATTCTCAAGGGTGAGTTGGGTGTGTCAGGCGGCAGTACGGAAAAAACATGCTCAGTGTCAGGTGAAAAGCCCCATGAGTTGGCTGACAAATAGTTTCCCTATAGCTTCCTCAATGATTATGTAAAGTGAACAGTAGGTCCAGCAGAACCTGTTGTACAAGCCCGCACTGTAACATTATATCCAGGTCATGGGTTGGAGAGGCGAAACCACAGATTCTCTCCGGGCTTTGGTTCTCCAGATTCCACCCCTCACCACCCAGGACCAGCTGTGGTCCTTAGTGAGTATGAGACTCACAGCCTGGGAGAAAACAGAGAGATCATGAAATCCAGCGCCTTTATTTTAAAGATTAAAGTTCAGTCTTGTTTGATTAAGCCAGCATTCCCCTGAATCTGAATCACCCATTTATTCATCATTCATTTATTCACAAAAAAAATATTACCGGGCAACCCCTTTTGTTTTCTGAAAGTTCAGTTTCTCCAAAGACACAAATCACTGAGCTATTCTTCAGTGAATTTAAATCTACTGGTCAGAGCTGATGTTTGCTTTTACAGTTAACAAAAGTTCTGAGGTTAATAGCTTTTAAATGACTTTTCCTGCCATGTTGGTGTACTAACACCAGATGGTGAAAGATAGTCCTGTGGGCATTTGCTCTAAGCTGATGAGAAGGTGGGGGAGGCCAATATGATGTAGACTCAGTCGTGCCCAGGCTGGAACCTTCCTTGGATCGTATTATGGGCGAGGAACAGGTGTTGGTGGGGGCCACGTGATGACTATTCGATGAGTTTTGACCTGCTGAGTTTGAGATATCTATAAGCCATTGAAAAGAATCTTTCCCTAGTTTTAGAAATAGGAGTCTGGAGGGTGGGGGCAGGATCTAACGGATGTGCACATTTGGAAGCCATTGGCTGGTAGGTGGTAATTGTAGCTTTGAAAGCTGGCAGCCTCCTTCTTACCATTCTTCAAGCTGAGAAGAGTTTTCAAGCTTTTTACATTGAAAATGAATTTCTCAAAGAAGCTTCTTTGCTGTGCCCTACATCGATAAAATCCTACTGCTCACACTTCTCTTTATTACATTTTCTGACATCTGTTCAGGTCATCTTCCTGGCCTCTGTTCTCTGAGGTTCTAAGCAACACATATTCCGCGATATCCAGCCTAGGAGAGTCGCTAAATTCCATGTTAAATGTCCTGTCCGGGGTTGTAGATCGTCTCTTTCCGTTCTTTAGGAGTGAGGCTAAAGCTTCCTCCATTCTGTCTTTTATTTTATATCATTATGCGGTAACTACAAGGTCATTGCTGGGTTCTTAGTTGATTTCCTTTACCCGTCAGAGCCAGTGGTTGTCAAGGAAAGGTTCTATGACAGAGTTTAATGTGTCCACGACCCTTCAAACAAAAGAGAAAATTAGCTGTGCTTATTATTTAATTTCCTGTAAGATCGATGGGTACAGCTCCCTCTGACATTCTCTGTACCTTTCCAGTGTCCGACATACAGTAAGGATAATCTTTACTGTGATTCTGAAATTTCAATGCTTTTTACACATGTGTAGAGTATAGGAATTAGTTAGGCTTTTTGTTTTTAAGGAATTGAGTTTATGGCAAACTTAAGTAATGAAGATTAATTAAAAAGACACACAAAGCAATCAGGAAGACAAAGATCCCATAGTAGTCTGTTAGGGCCACCATAATAAATAGCACAGACTGGGGGGCTTACACCACAGAAATGTATTTTCTCACACTTCAGGAGAAGTCCAAGACCAAGGTCCTGGCAGGGTTGGTTTCTGGTGAGACCTCACCTCCAGGCTGGTGGCTGGCTGCCTTCTTGCTGTGTCTTCACGTGGCCTTTCCTCTGTGCACCCTCTTGGTACCCCTTCCTTTGCTTATAAGGACATCAGTCCTACTGGTTTAGGACCCCACCCTTATGACCTCATTTTAACTTAATTACCTCTCAATAGACCCTATCTCCTATCCAGTCACATTCTGCAGTACTGGAGGTTAAGACTTCACATAAATTTGAGGGAGACACAATTCAGCTCAGAGAAACCCCATCAGGAGCCCCTCAGGAAGGTCTCATGAAAGCTGTACCTGGAACCAAGCTGGTTTTAGGGATTTCAGAAGTACCAAAAGTTCAGGAAAAAAACCAGAAAAGTAAAACCAATGAATCACTGAAGTAGTCATTAGTATAAATTTATTGTGCATAGACCCAAAAAGATGTTTGCAAACTGGGAACACTCAAACCAAAACATGAAATGAGGATCATAGATATATTGTGAGCAAGCAGCTTATCTAGTGTGAAGGCAGGGACTGTTCTTTATAGTGATTGGTGACAATATTAGAATTTTCTTAAATGAAAGGGAATTGGTTAGTGGTCACTTCATATCAATTTTAGGGAACTATTTAATTTTTGCTAGGGGCGCCTGGGTGGCTTAGTAGGTTAAGCATCTGACTCTTGTTTTCGGCTCAGGTCATAATCTCAGGGTTGTGAGATCAAGCCCCAAGTCAGGCTCCATGCTCAGCTGGGCATCTGCTTGAGATTTTCTCTCTCTCTCTCTCTCTCTCTCGCTCTCGCTCTCTCTCGTCTGCTTGAGATTCTTTCTTCCCCTCTCCCTCTGACCCCGCCCCCCACTTGTTGACTCTCTCTCTCTCTCTAAAATAAATAAATAAAATCTTTAAGTTTTGCTAATGATTTTCAGAGGTATATGCAAAAAGAGATGCAGGTCGAGCTAGCCTGGCTTGTCTCACAAAACAAGGTAAATTAAGTGTTGCTGACTAAACTGCTTTTGTCTGCTCAGGAAATGTTCAAGTCTGGTTTCCATTTGTGTTTAGTTTTAACAGAAGCAAGAGTTCATAATCTTCTCTGATAGTCAGGAAGGGCCAGCTTATGCTGTGGTAATAAACATCCTTCTAAACCTCTGTTGGCCTGAAACAACAGAGGTGTATTTCTTGTTTACAGTACTGGTTTCTCACTGGCCAGCAAAATGCTCTGTTCATCATGGTTACTCAGGACCCTGGGCTTATAGAGCAGACACCATATTGAGCATTGCTGGGCACTTTGCCAGAGGGCAAAAGATTTATGGAAACTCATCTCAGCAAGCAAGTGCCCCATCTCATAAGTGGTATATAGCACTCCTCAAAACTCATTCAAACTCAAAACTTGGCCAGGCCTAGTCATATGGTGGAGCTGAAAGTGCAATCCTACCAGGCGCCTAGAAGGAAAAGAACTATGGCCTAAACAGTGCTAATAACTATCACATCATCACTCCAGAGCCCCACCATGGATGCAACATGGGTCAGTTGCTCAGAATCTGCTGCTTTTTCTAGATCTTTCCAGTTTCACTCCAACTAGAGTCAACATAATCTACTCAGTATCTTTCCCCCTACTTCTCAGTGTTTATTATACAGTTTTTGGTCCTCATAACACATACTTCTTTGTGGCCCTTTATCATCTCTTAATTAGTCTCATGGTATTTATTCATCCACACCTAGTCAAGTCTACCTGTATTTCTCAGAAAATATAGTTGCTATAGCTCATAACTAGGCAGAAGGTTTCACTGGCAGTCCCCAGTCTATGGACAGGCTTCTCAAGTTTGTCTACTCCTGTTCTTGAAGGGGAAGTCTCATGTTGAAAGCCACATGAGGCTACCCCTTCCTTAGATTCAATGTCATAGTAGTTACCCTTACAAGGAACCATAGCATGGTGGGGAATATGGCTACAATGTCCAGAAGGGTTCGTAGTCACAAAATACGCAATAACTTATCATGAAGTCCTCAGCTATCAGTGTTAAAGGAATCCAGGAGATTTAATAATGTGGAAACAAATAGCTTTCTCATTCTAAAGGATGGTTAAAAGTCAGTACAGTTAATGGATCTAGATGGTTATAAGATTTCTTTATTTTATGTGAAGTGGTATAATGTTAACACAAAGAAAAAGTTAAATTTATATTGTAGAGTGCCAGTGAACATAATGCAAAGAGGTATGGACAATAATAAAATTAAAATAGAATTCTAAAAAGTATTCAAATAATCAAAATGAATGCAGGGAAATTTAAAAAAAAGAGAAAGAAAAGAGAAAATAAGTAATAAAATGGTAGATTTAAACCTAACCATAACAATGTCAATGCAAATTGAACAGACCTTTTGGAATCTCTAAAAGAAAGAAAGAGTTTTATTCAAGCCCAAGTTAGGACACCTGCCCGGGAAACATACTCTTCACAGGGAAGAAAGTGCTCCAGAGAATGAACCATTTTTACAGGCTTATGCACTTTTTTAAATATTGTAAAAGCTCAAAAGATTATAGATTAGCATATAGGCAGGAATCACAAGTTTTATCATAAAGGAATGCAGAGAGCAAGAACATTGGTCAATCTTTCAAGGACAAGATGGTTTTCCTTTAAGCTACTCATTCACAAAGCAGATGTACAGTGCATGCATGGTGGGCGATAAATCAGGCTTTTGGTTGGAACAAAGTCTATTTACAGTCATGCTGACTAAGAAAAAAAATCTAAAATAGTTTCCCTTGTGTATGAGGCCTTTAGAGAGTTTTTCCTCTCATCACAATAATTGCATTGAATGTTAATGGAGCAATGCTCTAGTTGAAAACTGAGATTACCAGAACTAATCATAAAACAAGATTCAAATATATTCCGTTTATAAGAAACACAACGTAATTATAAAGATGCAAATAAGTTGAAAATAGGTGAATGCAAAAAGATACACCAAGCAAATGGTAAGCATAAGAATGCTGGTGTGGCTATATTAATATCATTTAAAATAGAAATGGCAAGGAGTGATTGCTTTCCAACTTACATTGTGAGGCCAACTTTACACTAACACCAAAACCAGGCAAAGATAATGCAAAGAAAGAAAACTACAGACCAATATCCATCAAGAATATAGACTAAAAATACTTAAGCAAAATATTAGCAAATCAAATTCAGCAATATGTAACAAGAATAATAAATCACAACCACAAAATGTACATTCCAAAAATGCAAGTTTAACATTGGAAAAAAATCTATCAAAGTAATTCACACTATAAATAGAATGAATGGTTGTATCAATAGATGCAGAAAATCATTTTACAAAATTCAGTGCCCATTTATGATAAGAAACTCCTAGCAAGGTAGAAAGAATAAGTAACTTCTTCAACCTGATAAAGGATATTTATGAAAAACCAGAGCTAACATCAAACTTAAGGATATCACTCTCAATGCTTCTTTTTATTAGGCAAAAAATAAGAAAGCATTAAGACAAAATCACTAAAGAAGTAGTGTTTGTCCCTATTTATGGAAGACATGGGGGTTTATGTAGAAAATCCTGAAGACAAAACAGCTACTAGAATTAAAAAGTAAATTTAGCAAGGTCACAGGATACAGGGCTAATGTACAAAAATCAACAGCACTTTAATATAGTAGTGGCAAATGACTTTAAATACTAGTAGCAAAAGAAAATTTCAAAATTCCATTTCTAAGTACTGTCAAAATAGAAATTCTTAGAAGTTCAATAAAGATGTACAAGAACTTTTCACTGAATATTATAGACCATTGCTGACATGAATTAGAAGTCCTAAATAATATCATATTTGTTAATGGACGATTCCATTATTATTGGGGAGGACAACTTTCTTTTGATTGATCTGTAGATTCAGTAAAATCCCAATCAAAATCCAAGAATATTTCCATAGAAATGGATGAGCTGATCTTAAAAATCTGATTGAAAGTTCAAATGAAAATCTGATTGACATTAAATGCTCAAAACAATTTTTAAAAAAGTAAGTACAAAGATAGAAGACTTATTTGAAGACTTACTATAATGCCACAATATAATAAAGCAATAACATCACAATATTGATCAAACAATAGATATGACATCATGGAGGAAAAATAGAGAGGCCAGAAATAGACTTGCACATACATGGTCAATCGATTTTTGGCAAAGGAACCAATGAAAAGGAAGACACTGTGCTGAAATAACTATGGGTATCCATGTGGAAACATATGAAAATTACCCCATACCTCACACCAAATGCAAAAATTAGCACAAACTGTGTCATAGAATAAATATAAAAGCTGAAATTACAAGCCTCCTGGAAGAAAAAAAAAACCTTCATGACCTTGGAGTGGGCAAAGGCAGAAAAAACAAACAACAGACAGAAAAAAGTAATAAGTTGGATTTTATCAAAAGAAAAAAATTTTGCTCTTTGAAATACACAAGTAAACAAAAAAGTAAGCCAAAGAATGGGAGAAAATGTTTGCCATGCATATATCTCAGAGAAGACTTACATCCAGGATAAAGAATTTTATAACTCAATAATAAGAATATAAATAACTCAAAAATGGGTAAAAGATTTGGAAAGATATATCATAAAACATGATATACAAGTGGTCAGTAAACACATGAAAATTTGTTCAACATATTTTGTAATCAGGAAAATGAAAATTAAAATCACAATGAGATACCACTACACACCCCTTAGAGCGGTTAGAATTGAAAAGACTGACAGTATTAAGTGTCAACAAGGATATAGAAACTGGAAATCTCATACATTTCTGGTGGAGATGGAAAATGGTTCAATGACTCTGAAAGACAATTTGGCAGTGGCTGTCGACTGAATGTTCATGTCCTCCCCCAAATTCGTATGTTGAAACCTAATCCCCAATTGGAAAGTATTAGGAGATGGGGCCTTTGGAAAGTGATAAGGGCATGAGATTGGAGTCCTCATGAATGGGGTTTGTACCCTTATAGAAGAGACCCCAGGGAGCTAACTTGCCCTTTCTGCCATGTGGGGACACATTGAGGAAATAGCTGTGTAAGCACCAGGAAACAGGCTCTTACCAGACACCAGGGCCTTGATCTTGGACTCAACAACTTCTAGAACTGTGAGAAGTAAATTTCTGTTGTTTATAAGCCATCCAGTCTATGATATTCCCTTAGAGCAGCCCATGTGGACTAAGACAGCATTTTCTTAAAATTGTAACTTATATGTACCACACTACCTAGTCATTCCACTCCGAGGTATATATCCAAGAGAAATGAAAACACAGGCCTACACAAAAGACTTGTACGTAAATGTTCATAGCAGTAATATTCCCATAGTAGAAACTGGGTGGTGGGGGAAGCAGGGAACACATGTCCATCAACAGGTGAATGGATGAACAAAATGGCTTGTAACCATATAATGGAATACTTCTCAGTATTTAAAAGGAATGAGCCGCTGATACTTGTACAATATGGGCAACTCCCCAAAACATTATGCTGAGCTAAAGAAACCAGACACGTAAGAGTCCATATGTTATTATTCAATATATATCAAACACAAATTAATCTAGGGATGCCTGGGTGGCTTAGTCAGTTAAGTGTCCGACTCTTGATTTCATCTCAGGTCATGATCTCAGGGTCATGAGATGGAACCCTGTCAGGTTCATGGAGCCTGCTTAAGATTCTCTCTTTCCCTCTCCCTCTCCCCCTCCTGCTCCCCACCCCCTAAAAATAAACAAAAAACGAAAAACAAATTAATCTACAGTGGTAATAACAGATCAGTGGTTTCCTGGGGTCGGGATGGACTTTAAAAGAGTAATAAAGAACCTTTCTGGGTTCATGGAATTGCTGGATCTTGACTGTGATGGTGATTTTGCAGGCATATACAATGGTCAGAATTCATTCATTTTAGATGTAACTTATCATATGCAAATCATTCCTCAATAAATTTGACAAAGAAAAAAAATATCAGCACATTTGAAATCAGCCCTCCACCTCTGCTAAGCCTTAGTGGGTGGGCTGGTGTCTTTAGCCACTGTTTTGTGTATTGAAAGGGTTTTGCAAAAATTTGCAGTGGTTTCTGTTTTGGGGTTTCTTTTTTTAAAGATTTTATTTATTTATTTGAGTGAGAGTGAGAGAGCGCAAGCAGGGGGAGTGGCAGGCAGAGGGAGAGGGAGAAGCAGGCTCCCCGCGGAGCAGGGAGTCCGATGCGGGGCTCGATCCCAGGACCCTGGGATCATGAGCTGAGCTGAAGGCAGACGCTTAACTGACTGAGCAACCCAGGCATCCCTCAGTGGTTTCTGTTAAAGGGCTGATGTTATTATGATCTTGGGAAGTTTCATGAACTTCTTAAAGGGAACATAACAGGACCATTTCCTGAGCCCCCTTCTCTAAACTGTTTCGTTTTACACCATTTGTGACACATCAAATGTGTGGCTGTGTTTCCCTATACCAGCCAATTCTCCAACTCTCCAGACACCAGCTTGGTGTTCTACAGTTTAATTCAATTCTGACACTAATTCTGAATTAACATCGACCCCAGAGAAGAGGGCTCAGTCCCATAAAACTGCCCCCACTTCAGACATCCGTTGCAAGTCTGGACCACCCATACTGACCCTCTCCTCAGGTTTGATAATTTGCTAGAATACCTCATAGAACTCAGGAAGGCACTTTACCTTGGTTGCCAACTAATTATAATGGATGAAACTCAGGAAGAGCCAAATGAAAGAGAGCATAGGGCAAGGAACAGAAGGAAGGATGCAGAGCTTCGATGTCCTCTCCAGGCATGCTACCCTCCTGGCACCAACCTGGACGCTTTCTGACCCTGGTAGCTTAGGGTTTTCCTGGAGGTTCCATTACATAGGCATGATTGATTAAATCATTGGCCATTGGTTCTTGAACTCAATCTCTAGCCCCTCTCCTGCCCTGCAGGTCATGGGGTGGGGATGAAAGTTACACCCCTCTAATCACTTGGCTGGTTCCTCTGGCAACCAGCCCACGTCCAGAAGCTCTCTGGGACCCAGGCAAGAGTTACCTCATTAGCAGAAACTCAGCTGTGGTTGGAAATGGTCTATTAGGAATAACAGAGGATGCTCCTCTCACTCGGGAAATGGCAAGGTCTTTAGGAACTCTGTGCAAGGTACTGGGGACAAAGACAATAAATCCATATTTTTTGTTATATCACAATACTGCACCTCCACCCGGAGTGAAGAGAGTAAATCTAATCTTGTTTCCATGAATGCCACGGACATGTATGAGATTTAGCATTGGCTGACATTTCCCCTCCAATATGTGAGAAATAGCCACATGATTGTGATTGAAATGAGTCCAAAGAAAATCTTTTACAACTCTAATGACATCCAGAGCCATGTAATTTGAAAGATAAGAATTGTTTTTCATGTAGTCATATGGACTGTGTCTGCAAGTGTAGTCTTCTTAAATTATAGGTACGACTTTAGCTTCTCAAACTAGCATGGCATCTTTCTGGCAGTGCATACTGGTGTCCAGGACAGGGCTGGCCCAACTGACTTTCCCAGGCCCTGGGAACAGACTGGGTAGCTCCTTATAACCTGGAGAGTTATGCAGAGGAGTTTTTGTTTGTGGCAACAACACGCAAATCTTTGAGTCTTAATCATATCTCCTGTGTTTCCTCTGGATTTGAGAGTCAAATTCCCACTAACGCTCACTCAAACCTGCCTTTTTGGGGCCTTGTGGAATGTCTGGCTCCTCATCTTGGCTTCACTCCTTGGAATATGAGCACATCTGCAAAGGTGCAACATGCAATGCTTCTAGGATCTGTATGTGGGTTGCTTCAAGGTCAGGCCAAAGGTAAAATGGGACTAAGTAAACTCACTGAGTTGGGATACAACCACTAAACTTCTTTTGCGTTCATTTTGAAACCTTATGTCACAATTTCCTTTCAAACACTCAGCCAAGATTTTTCTCAAAATCTGGCCTCACTTCGCTTAAACAAAAGAGACCAATATTTTAACAGTTTTGTAAAATGTACAGTACTCATGATGTGAGAGTATGTGTGTCCTTGCTTGAGCCAATTCGCACAAAGTTTTTTTGCTTCTTTTTTTTTAAGATTTTTTTTTTAAGAGAGAGAGAGAGAGAGAGAGCACGAGGTGTCAGAGGGAGAGGGAGAAGCAGATCCCCCGCTGAGCAGGGAGCTCACTGCAGGGCTCCATCCCAGGACACTGAGATCATGACCTGAGTTGAAATCAAGAGTCTGCTGCTTAACCGACCCAGCCACCCAGGCACCCCTTTTTGCTTCTTATTCACCTTCCCCAGCTTCTTCTCCTTCTCCCAGATGATGCACTAGAAACATCTCTTTAAGAGAGGAAGGGAGCCTGTTTACAGTCTTCTGTCTATATCCCTCATCTAACTAAGCTTGTGGGTTACTGGCTGTTAGTCCCATTAAAAAAACAAGAACTAATCCAGACGCAGAAAACATGTGTTTTAGGCTCTCTAAAGAAATAAAATTGATCCATCCGGAGGAAGCCACAGTTTCGGACTTTATGAAATTCAAAATCAAGTTGTAGCCTGAGATGTACAATGAAAATCTGCTAGTCTATAATACACGTTAATTCATTGTAAGGTCATTTTGGTTATAGGAGCTGTACTGGATAGAATATTTTCCCCACAAAACTCATGTCCACCCAGACCTCAGGATGTAATCTTATTTGGAAATAGTTCTTTGCAGATACAGTTAGTTAGGATGAGCTCACACTGGATTGATGTGGGTCCTAGTCCAATGACTAGTGTCCTTGTAAGAAGGCAATGTGAAGACATGGAGGAGGGGACACAGAGGGAAGGGCATATGTAGAAGACGGCAGAGACCACAGTGGTATGTCCACAAGTCAAGGGACACCAAGGCTTGCCAACAACCACCAGAAACCAAGAAGAAACAAAGAACTATCCTCTCCTAGAGACTTCAGTGGAGTGTGGTCCTCTCAGCACCCTGATTGTGGACTTCTCGGCTTCAGGACAGTGAGAGAGAATAAATTTCTGTTGATTTAAGCTGTCCAAGTTTGGGGTATTTTGTTACAGCAGCTCTAAGAAACTCATACAGAGGGCAATGTGACAAAGCTGCACTGGGGAGGGGAGGTGCATTGGACCTGTGAGCAGAGTGGCTACTGGACGCCCTCCTTGTGTCTCCTCTCCGCATCCAACATGGTCCATTAGTGATATAGTTTCTTACGTGAGGAGTGGTGACAACCGAGCTACTTTAAGGACTGACCTTTCTGCCAACTCATATTCCAAAGCCAAAGCCATTCTGTACTGGATAAGATTTTTTTCTTTCTTGAAATACTCTTTACTAAAGGTATTATCGTTCCTAAGGCTGGAGGATGCAGAGACTGAAGTTTCCATTTAAAGGTAAGTGCTCACAGCTGTGAGGGTCATGCAGGAACAGGAAACCACACAACACATTGTCATTTCCGTAACATCATGGCAATATAAAAGAGTCAAAAAAAAAAAAAAAAGTCCAAAAGGATCTTTAAGGGAAAATTAAATGGAACAAAATTGGAGGCTGTAAAATGGCATACTGTGAATGCATGAGAAGTCCTTATACACAGAGGTAACATCATATTTTAAGACCCATTCTTAGGGAAACCCAAAAACAACAAGTGACTTTCAGCTTTTAACTAACAAATTCCCAGGAAAACAGAAACATTTGTGGGTTTTTTCCCCCCACCTATTGTTATCTTTTGAATTGAAGTTTTTCTGTTTAACTTTCCTTCTACGTAAGTTGGTATACAAAGACTAAATGTGAAAAGTCACCACTCTTGCAATATCTTGTAGCAAAACCCTAATATCTTTTTTGAGAGAGAGAGAGTGCATGTGTGCAGTGGGATGGAGGGGCAGAGGGGGGGAGAGAGAGAGAGAGAGAGAGAGAGAGAGAGCACATGTGTGCAGTGGGATGGAGGGGCAGAGGGAGAGAGAGAGAATCTTAAGCAGGCTCTATGCCCAGCGCCGAAGTGGAAGTGGAGCCTGACTTGGGGCGGGATCTTGTGACCCTGAGATCATGACCTGAGCCCAAATCAAGAGTTGGATGCTTAACTGACTGAGCCACCCAGGTGCCCCAAACCCTATCCTAAAGAAGGTAATATACAAGTCTGTGATTCAGAAAGGAAATTCAAGTCCAGAGGCTCTGTAGGGAAAAGTGAGGCCAGACAAGAGCATTTTCCCAATGAGCAGCTATATTTGGCAGCTAAGGAACCAAACAAGATTAAGAAAAAACAGAATGGATTTCCAAGAGAAGGAGGCAGGGAGAAAGATCTGCAGTATCATTGTAAGAAAGAAATTCTCTACATGGGGCCAGATTAGGTGCACCCTGCTTGGTGTGGGAGACCATGGAAGGGGGGCCAGAACCAAGAACAGTATTTAAGTGTTGGTTGCAGTTGGTTGCTCTCTCTCTCACGCTCTCTCTCAAATAAATAAAATTTAAAAAAAAATTCTGCTGAAAATGTTTCCAGATATACCAACTGAAATTTAAAACCTGTTGCAAATCCCATATTGCCTAACTTTTTTTCTTTCTCCTTCCAGCTTTATTGAGATATAATTGACATATACCCTTGTGTAGAGCTGGATAAGATTTTTTTTTTGAAAAATATATTTTCTTTTCTTTTTTTTTAAGATTTTATTTATTTATTCATCAGAGAATGAGAGAGTGAGAGAGAGAGAACACAAGCAGGGGGAGCAGCAGGTAGAGGGAGAAGCAGGCTCCCCGCTGAGCAGGGAGCCCGATGCAGGGCTCGATCCCAGGACCCTGGGATCATGACCTGAGCCAAAGGCAGATGCTTAACCAACTGAGCCACCCAGTGTCCCTGGATAAAATTTTTGATCTCCACACAGAAATGGATAGCAAAGCATATTAACAGTTTATACAGCGACTCTAGGGCATCCATAAACAGAGACACTCATTGCCATAGACCAGCTGCTTGTTCTATTTCTGCTACTGGAGAACAACCTCACTCAAACAAATGTGAGGCACTCCTTAGGAAAAAAATGCAAATGAGATGGAGTGGGGCTTTGCTTTAAATGTACCTTGATGGTCTATGATTGTGAATGTTAACAAGAAGCCAGCCTAGGCTTCTTCATTGACCATCTCTGTCAGAGAACAACAAACTTTAATCATGAAGATGATGTCACTGGGGGTCAGCAGAGGCCCTTCATGGAGCCGATCTGGAGGGGGCAGGACAGGGCAAAGGGCTGGGGAAGGAATGGCAGATTGAAGACCATGGTCAAGGGGTCGGTGTGTACACAAAGCAGCCAGTACGTCTGGGAAGCCCCATGGGTGAAGCCAAAGCCAGTATCCAAACGCTGTCAGGGCACCCTGAAGAGCACAGGTGAGTGTCTCAGTAAGGAAAGACAAATTGGGGATGGAGAAGTTAAAGTCACACAGGAGTCTCAGGCCTGGGCAAGTCTTGCAGGTCGAAGAGTGGGGGATCATTCCAGAAGTAAGGTGAGAGCAGAGTGTGAGCGGGAGAAATGAATGGGGTAGAGACCTAACTATTCTGGAGGGTCCATCCACTCCTGTGCTTCCACATACAGCAGATAATCATTGACCTTATTTCCTTGAGTTTTAGCTTCTGCTCCTGTTGATTTTTTTTTTTCCATTTTTCCTAGTATAGGCAAACAAAGGCCAATAGGTATATGCTGTGGTTTATCAGGACTCTTCAGGGCCTGATATCCTCAAAGGTCTTCAATTTCCTCAGAAACCTTACTTTACCTGTTTTGTGTGTCTCCTTAACTGTGCGGCAGCTGCCACTTTTCAGAAGTTCGGTCTCAGTTCTGGGCTGAGAAGCACATCAAGTGCTTCTTGTGATCCCTAGATCGCTGTAATTTCTTTCTTTCTTTTTTTTTTTAAGATTTTATTTCTTTATTTGAGAGAGAAGAGAGAGAAAGAGTGCACAAGTGGGGAAGGAGGAGAGGGAGAGGGACAAGCAGACTCCATGAACCCTGAGTTCATGACCTGGGCCAAAATCAAGAGTCGGATGTTTAACTGAGCCACCCAGGTGCCCCCACCGTAATTTCTTATACATGTTGAAATAAGTAGAGAAATAGCAGGAAAATTGGGAGTGTGTATCACATGGGCTTGAGTGGTTTGGAGGATTCAATGAGATGACATATATGCAAAGTGTAGCAGGTGGGGTCCAACTGAGAGAGAGAAACCACACAGATTAAACAGAGAAATTTAATATCAAATTAATCAACTATAACAAAGGACTAGCTGTAAGACATGAGAACTCTTCCTGGTACCCTAAGGCTGAGGGATGGATCCCCCCCTTAAAGGACAAACTTGAAAGGGGTTCAGATCTCCCTGGAGGTGTGGATGGACCACTGGGCAGCAGAGAAGCTGTGTGGTTTAGCCAGAGGAGCTGGTCTGGAGCTGCTCGGCAAACAACAGGCCACTCTCAGGAAGGCAGGCAGGGAAAGGGCATCAGTAGTTGGTGGCACCAGGCGTGCAGTGGAAGCCTGGGCTTAGGAGGGGGCACAGGGCCTTCCGAGGAGCAGGCTGCATGGACAGGGGAGAAGAGAGGGTTTCCACACAGAAGGCTGCTCAGGGGGACCCCTGATGACAGGCGTGCTGCACGAGGGCTATGCCAGGGTTTCTTTTTTCCATGTCAGGAGGTCCACGGACAAGTTATCTCCTGTCAAAGCCGTAGGTTACAGACCAACTGCCTCCAGCGCCTGTGCACCTCCCCCCCACCCCCCAAAGGACCTATCGGAAGTCCTCCCAATCACCTGTCTGACTCTTGCCCCTCCCACCAGAAGTTGCTGGAAAGCCCCTTTCGCCTGCAATGTCCCTTCAGCGCCCTCTGCCGAGAGAGCTGTAACATGCGGCTCCCTTGAAGGAGAAAAATTGGGCTGAAGGCATTCCATTGTTTATTATAGAGCCCGTATTGAAAGGTACATTCGGAGCTGGGAGGAAATTAAGTTGATAACTGACCCAGCTTCACAAAGAGACTGGCACAGAGTGGGTGCTCAGTGACTGAAAGCCGTATTAGACTCTTACCCAGTGTAAACAAATAAGAGTAAATTATTTGGAATAATTTTAAAGTTAGGTATTAGCCATATTAATATTTATGGTCGTGTAATTCACTGTTGTGTATTACTCAACTAGACACAAAGTTAAGAATCTGTGTGTCAAATATTTCTCATTTCGAATTCATGTTTCTTTTCTTTCATTTTCTTTTCGTCTAGGTCTTATACAATATATTAATTGCCTTCACAAAGATGCATAAATTTGAAGACATAGAGCCTGTCGACATTTTGGCTGGATGTGCCAGATTCATTATTGTGGGGGTTGGGGGAGTATTTTTCGGCGTCATTTTTGGGTTCATTTCTGCGTTTATCACACGTTTCACTCAGAATATCTCTGCAATCGAACCACTCATCGTCTTCATGTTCAGTTATCTGTCTTACTTAGCTGCGGAGACACTCTACCTCTCCGGCATCCTGGCGTGAGTACAAACCAAGGACCAAATCTCATAGCAATACAAGAGAATGCAGGACCACATGGTGTGGACTAGCATCTGCAAAAGGCAGAACTTCTGACACTAATCTGCAAGGGTGTTGCTGGATTCAGGTTTTTTAAATTTTGTAAAATCCAATTCGGGGGCTTTGCCAAACAAATGTTCTCCCCAGCCTTTGAATCTGCTCTTCTCCTGAACGGCCTTAGCAGAGCAGAGCAATTATAAGGTCAATTTAAAAGGCTCAGAAGACCTGATGCATAGAAGAACTAGAAGTTCAAGGTTAAAGTCTCATTTCAATAGCTTTTTTTTTCCCCTTGAAAAAATTCATTATTTTAAAGGTAAAGGGCAGTATGCCATGAAGGACTCTCATTCCTGAGCTCTGCCTTCTTCTATTTCCCTTAAATCACATCACACCAGGGTGGAATGAAACTAGGTAGGTGGGATAAGACCAGAAGTCCAGATTTTTTTTCCTAATGAAAATATTTGTAAATATTTATCCTTCCTTATATTTTGGAATGAGGCTTCTTAACTTGGCTTGCTATATAGGGTCATGTTGTTTTCTCTATGGTATTATCCTCATACCCAGCTACTCAGGCAGAAATATTTAATTTTACTGTATAGAAATACCTATTTTAATTAAATATAATAGTATAAAATCTAGATACTCATTATTGTCCCACCTGAAAAGTGATCTAAATTACTTAGACGAGGCAGTTTTTTCTCTTCCCCTGCCCTCAACTGCCCCTCTCCCCCAGACTTGCTAGTGTCTCTAGAACAAAAACATTTTAAATGAAAAATATCTCATTAAATTGTTGTAAGAAACGTTGCTCAGGTGGTGGAAATGAGAGCCTCGCTGGATTATTCTTTCCAGAAACAGTTCTGCTTTGGGTTTGTGCATGGTTGATACTATTTTCTTTTGGGAGAGCCATGCCATGCCCACCTTTCCCAACACACTCGACTTGAGCAAACCCTTTGGGGAGGGAGAAGAGGAAAAAAGAAAGCCTGTGGGGAAAAGGAAAGGGGAATGGAGAAGATGTTCTCTCTGGTTAGAAACAGGACCTATGTATCTGTGGCATCTCCAGTACAGAGTTTTTCATGGAGGGGCAAAATCTCGTGGCTTCTCCTGAGACTCCGTTCCTTCTGCAGAATCACGGCCTGTGCGGTAACAATGAAAAAGTATGTAGAGGAAAATGTGTCCCAGACATCCTACACGACCATCAAGTATTTCATGAAGATGCTGAGCAGCGTCAGTGAGACCCTGATCTTCATCTTCATGGGCGTGTCCACCATTGGGAAGAACCATGAGTGGAACTGGGCCTTCATCTGTTTCACCCTGGTCTTCTGCCAGATCTGGAGAGCCATTAGTAAGAGACAGCAGGACCCAAAGAGGCTCCTGCCTGTTGCTTTTTTAAATTTTTCTTATCCCTTTCTGCAATGTAATAGCCTAAGTAGTGAAATGACACTAACTGGTTTTACTAGTTAGGGGAGTATAGGCACCTTGTAGTGACTAGGAATGTTGTCTGTGTGCTCCCTCACTCAGTTCAGAGCAATTAGAGGCTGATAAGGTTGTGCACTGAAGCAAGGCTGGTGCAAGGAGTTTGTTTTTCTTTTTTATTTGAAGAGAGAACTTTCACATTTACACATGTAAATATAATTCAGTAAATTTATCCCTTACTCTTCACTTCTTTGTCAATTTTTACCTTCTTGCACCTTAAATCAGATACAGATTATACACTGTGAGCTTTTACACTTTTATTACAGGGAAAGTGAGATCTCACTAAGTGTAGTCCATGTAAGGCAAGTACTGTTAGAAAACATTCCCTTAAAACATACGGGTGGTTTTAGTTGAGCGTTGAGTTTGATGTATAGAAAACCAAGGACCAGGAAGTAAATCTTTATTTTTAAAAGTTCTTATTATTAATCAGTAAAGGCAACTCTCTAATGTAACTGACTTTACCCCTATAAAATATGCCTAAGTTTTAAAAAAAAATGAGATGTCTTGACTAATGACTGCTTATTTATCTTGTACATTTATGTTTCTGGGGCTAGCAAGAACATTAAGTACTGAACTACATTATATGTGCTGGCTTTTGATTAGAAGCAGTTTTATTTTAAAATGATTTTGACCAGGATTTGAAGCATTTGCTTAATTGACTTTGATCAATATTTTCAAGCCAATTACAATTAAAGAGAAATTAGGGGAAATGACTGAGAACTTACCTTGAACATATCAATTCTAAATTAATTTAGGGTGGGTTTTAAATCTGGGAAGAATAATAAGAATGCAGAAATATTAAAATATTCATAAAACTGGCTCTGAATATATGTGCCTATTCACTTTCTTGGGGAGAAAAGAATTAAGGAAACTTATTTAATAATATAAATTTATAATTTCAAATCAAATCTTAGCACTGCTAATAACTAGCTATACTCAAAATCTTCTTCCTCAACCACAAAATGGGAGGCATGAACAAATTTCCTAGGTTCCCTTCAGTTCTAATACTCTCTAATGTCAAGAGAAGTAACACTACCGAACTTCAGCCCAGCCAATAGGAGTATAAACCATCTAAGAGAGGATTAATGTTGTGCGTACCTCAACATTGTTGGCCCTTGGTGACATTCCAACCTGACTCCTTCATATTCTAGCTGAGGGGAGAGTCATCGAGAGAATGGCTGACTGGGCCATGTCACAGTGAGGGACAGAGCCAGCTGTCAGAATCCAGTTCTCCCTCCCAGTCGCTTCTCATGCCCAGCCTGACGCGTTGGCTAATAGTAGTTCACACTCATGAAGGCTTATAACATAAAGTCCCTGATTTCTGTTATATATAGATATTAAATTTATGTAAACCTTTCATCTACCTTCTGAGGTAGATACTACCATTATCTCCTCCAGAGAGACTGAGTACGTGAAAAGATCAGAACCTTAGCCTAGGTCACATGACTGGTATGTGGAGGAGCCAGGACACAAAAAACAAAATGAAAAATTTTAGACTTTACCATCTCTCACATTATCCATGTGCCTGTCACCAAACGTTGCTTGCTGTGAAATCTGTGTGATTAGAAGTCACACGTGGATACTGAGCTTTATTCTGTAGTAAAACCTCTTTAGTCAGAGCTTTAGTGAAGGGCCTTTCCCACCAGGAAGCACTGCACTGGTGGTAAGCTAGGTCGTGTGGGCCACTCAGGGATGGAAAGTCAGTGTGGTAGAAAACACCTCTGTGTGTGTGTGTGTGTGTTTTTTTTAAATATTTTATTTATTTATTTGACAGAAAGAGAGAGACAGCGAGAGAGGGAACACAAGCAGGGGGAGTGGGAGAGGAAGAAGCAGGCTTCCTGCGGAGCAGGGAGCCCGATGCGGGGCTCGATCCCATGACCCTGGGATCATGACCTGAGCCGAAGGCAGACGCTTAACCGACTGAGCCACCCAGGCTCCCCACACCTCTGTGTTTTAAACAAGCTCTGCCACCCTCCCCCTTCCACTTACTGACAGTAAGAAACCCCCCTCTGGGCCCTTGCCAACTTTCTTGTTTGCATTGAACCTCAAGAAGAGCCAAACCAACCACAAAAATTTTGCTTACCCAGCAGAGACCACAATCACTAAAAGAGTCCTCTTATGTTTAAAATTATACACCTCCTTTGGTTACTCATTGTGAACATGAGGTGACAAAAATGTTTCTATCCCCCAAGTAATACCCTTGCTTTACCTAGTTTTGAAAAGCAGAGCAAAAATTGTGAGTATAAATTAGAATGTATATGCCCTGTCTTATATCAAAAAGTATCAAGATTTTATTACTTTAAACACACACACACACACACACACACAAGCTGGGAGGCCAATAACCTGAAGCACTACTGTTCACAACTACTCAAGAAATGAAGTTTTGTCTTTTTTTTAAGATTTTATTTATTAATTTAAGACATAGAGATACAGAGAGAGAGAGCATGAGCAGGGGGAGAGGCAGAGGGAGAGGGAGAAGCAGGCTCCCCTCTGAGACAGGAGCCTGATGCGGGGCTGGATTCCAGGACCCTGGGATCATGACCTGAGCCGAAGGCAGACGCTTAACCATCTGAGCCACCCAGGCCCCAAGAAATGAAGTTGTGCGAGATATTCTGTTTGGGATGGACAATCATGGGTGTGATGAAATTAGGTTGCATTGTTTTGCGGGCACATGCACACGACTTGGGTTCACTAGCATTGTATATCTACTCATTCATGACCCTTTGCTCTAATACGTATTTTCCCCTTCTAGGCGTATTTGCTCTCTTCTATGTCAGTAACCAGTTTCGGACTTTCCCCTTCTCCATCAAGGACCAGTGCATAATTTTCTACAGTGGTGTCCGAGGAGCTGGAAGTTTTTCACTTGCATTTTTGCTTCCTCTGTCTCTTTTTCCTAGGAAGAAAATGTTTGTCACTGCTACTCTAGTAGTTATATATTTTACTGTATTTATTCAGGTTAGTAGATTTCTTTCATATCTGAAATAAGTAGATTCTTTCAGGATGGTGTATTAAATTAGTATAGTACCGAAAAAGGGATGCTTTATCTAATTTTTCAACATATGCTCAATAGTCAATAGAAATAGCTCAATTTAGAAATAGCTAAATTCCCAAAAACTTCTAGGTCATGTTTGTGTTCATCCTTTAACCTCTAAAATATGTTGCTTTTTAATTAATAGAACATATTAATCAAAATATTCCTGGGTAGCAGGTGGACGATTGTTACGCTAGTGTGTTTTACTGAAAACAAGATTCCAGTTAGTACTGGATAGCAAGAGTTTTTATTTTAGCTGGAGTCTTTTTCTCAGCAAACTAATGAGAGGTTATTTTAAGGGATGACACTAAATTCCTGCTTTAAAGTAATGCCTATTTTCATTGCAGAATTTAAAAGACTTAAACAAGAACTAAAGTAAACACTGGAGCATTTGTCCAGTAGAAGCTAGTACAAAACAAAGATATGAAAATTGGAAGCTCTAATAGTTTTGCTAATAGACTTTCTCTCTATAATGACAATATTCACTACAACAAAACTCTTTATTTTGTCATTTGTGGTCTAGGGAATCACAATTGGCCCACTGGTCAGGTACCTGGGTGTTAAAAAGACCAATAAAAAAGAATCCATCAATGAAGAGCTTCATATTCGTGTAAGTTATCTCTTTGTCATAATTAGTAAGTTAATAAGATGTTCTCCATTTGTCACCGATAGGAGTAATCTATCATCTAAATGATGAGATGCTGTGTACACATCACTAAACAGTGATGTGTTTACGAGTCTCTTCCTTCGCCAGCTAGATAAGAGTAACTGTACTAGTTTCTGTTTGCTGCTGTAGGAACTTACCATAAATTTAGTTGCTTGAAAAACCATAGTTATTATCTTATAGTTATGTAGCCATAGTTATTATCTTATAGTTATGTAGGTCAGAAGTTCAAAATGGGTCTCACTGGGCTAAAATCAAGATGTTGCTGGGTTGTATTTCTTTTGGGAGTTTCTAGGGAAGAATCTGTTTTCTCGCCTCTTCCAGCTTCTAGAAGCTTCTAGCATTCCTTGGCTCATGGACCCCTCCCATCTTCAAAACCAGCAATGGCCACTCAGGTCTTTCTCATGCTGCATCACTCTGATACTAACTTTTCTGCCTTCCTCTTCCACATTAGAAACCTTTATGATTATATTAGGTCCATGTGGCTAATTTAGGATATTCTCTCTATCCTAAGGTTGGCAACCCGAAGTCCAACTACTATCTTAATTTTCCTTTGCATATAAACTAACATATTCACAGGCTCTGGGGATTAGAATGTGGACACCTCCAGGCATTATTCTGCCTATCAGTCTGCTCTCTGCCCCTCAAAGATTTGTATCTATTCCACATGCAAAATACATTAACTCTATCTTGGCATCCCCAAAGTCTCAATCCATTGTAGTGTCAACTCAAAGACCAAAACCTCACCAAAATTTTATCAGCTCAAAAGTCCCAAATCTCATCATCTCAATCATCTAAATCAGGGATGGTTGAGCCTCTGAGTATTATCCATCTTGAGGCACAGCTTGTCTCCAATGCTGAACATGTGGAACTGAAGAAACAAGTTATCTGCTCCCAAAACACACTGGTAGGGCAGTCATAGGACAAGGGCTATAGGTATTCCCTTTCAAAAAGGGGGAAATGGAAGGAAAAAGGGAGTCATTTCCAATGACTGGGAAAACGACTTGGTTTCAAGGCCTGGGAACAGCCTCTGCTCCCTCAGACTGGAGCTCCAATATGGGTTCCACCCTCTGGGTTCTCAACTCCAGGTTCTCGGAGTCATCCTTTCTTTTTTATGAAAGATGGCCTGTGTTTTCAGCTTATTCCTTTGATCAGCCTGTTTCTTGCCTATAGTACTTTGGGGTCCAAACCCCCGCTTTCATTTTATCTTTTCTCCTTGCCATTTGGTTCAAGTTGGCAGTGTTCCTGTCAGGGTTCAACAGGGAAGCAGAACCAGTAGGAGATATATATTAAGAGCTTCGTTGTAAGGAACTGGTTTACCTACTGTGGGGGCTGACTAGGCAAGCCCAGAAACTGTATGACAGCCCTTCAAGAAAGGTAGACCAGAATTCTCAGGCATGAGCCACAGCTGCTGTGCACAACTGGAATTTTCTTCTTCATCAGAGAAGCTTCGGTTCTACTCTCCAGGCCTTTGAACTGATCAAACTAGGCCCACCCAGATTATCGAGAATAATCTTCCTGATTTCAAGACAACTGAATATGGACTTTAATCATATCTGCTAAATACCTTCACAGCAACATCTAGATTAGTGTTAATAATACCTGGGGACTAGTCTTGCCTAGATAACACCTCAAAAAAACGATCACCGTAACTAATGCTCATAATTGCCCTACTTGCCTCTGAAATCATTGTTCCAATGGAACAAGGGGCCCTCTGCTTTTTCTGAACTTTTCATTAGGAAAGGGTAAAGACTTCTACTACTTCTGCAGATATAGCCTAGTAGCAGTTTTCAGTGAAAACATTCAATTCTGACAAAGATGAAAATGAAGTTGAGCATGGTTTCTACCTGTTGGTTTAACTTCAATACAATATTAGAGGGATGCCATTCTGTATGGCTCCAGGGAATAAAAATGAGAAGGAATACATGGAAGACAGAGGGAAAGAGACTTCAGCTCAGTTAATGAAGAGCATTCTGGCAATTGCTTCTCCTATGGCACACCCAAAGGTGCAATGGAGGTGTATAAACAGTGACTGGGGACACTTGGCATAGCTGCTGTACAGGAGCTTTAGGCCCTGAGGGGATGACTGTCCCAGGTAATTTTTAAACTTCTTTTATCCCTCTAAGTTCATGATTCTAATGCTGGAGAAACTGATGAAGTCTTTCAAAATCAGCCCTGGATTTTATGGCCAAAGTCATCTAAACCCAAACCAAAAATTTTCAAGGCCATTTGAAAATGTTCAACAGATGGGGATAAGGAGCAAGTGTTTTAAAATAAGGAATGCTTTGGGGACCCTGGGTGGCTCAGTTGGTGGAGCGTCTGCCTTTGGTTCAGGTCACAATGCCAGGGTCCTGGAATCGAGCCCCGTGTCAGGCTCCCTGCTCAACAGCTTCTCCCTCTCTCTTTGCCCCTCCCCTGTGCTCATTCTCTCTCAAATAAATAAATAAAATCCTAAAAAAAAAAAAAAGAAGTGCTTTAACCTGACTGAAGATTTTTGTTTCTATCTTTATACCCTCTATGCACTATTTTTAGAAATTAAATAATATACCTAAGACAATAAAACTTAGATACTTTACTCCTTTCTTATTTATTTTTTTCTCAAATAAAGTTGTAATTATTGGTAGAAAGTACATAAATTAAATGTGTCAGAATTAATTTAGTATTTGTCTATTTTGAAAATATTTTAGAGGACAGCATAAACTTCAATGATTGCAAGTTTAAATTATGAAGACTAATTCATAAATTTTGAAGAGATTATGCTTTTTTCTGAAATTCCTGTAAATGATTCAGGTGAAGCAAATTTATTTAGTGTAATTGGCTTGGATAGTGAAATGCAATACTGAAACAAAATAATCAGATAAAAAATGAGGCAAATAGGTAAATTTTGTTGTTAGTTATTATTATTATTATAGGATATCTGTAGAATTATGTTTTCAGAAACTATAGATTGGATACTGGCAATGTTTTTCTTTTGTGCTGAAATTAAAAGTAACAATTAACTATTACAGTCATGTGATTTCAGTAATGAGACATTTTCTAAATCATTCTAGAAAAATATTATTCAAAGCAAATGGCAGGTATACTTTTTCATTGAAAGTTATGTGCATTATTAAGGAGCTTATCAACAGAGTTTGAATCATGAAACTAAGTTGAACTACTATGGAATTATAAGTTTCAGTTACATGAACAGAGTGATAGAAAAGAGGACATGTTCCAGGAAATTAAAACCTCCTTTGTTTTCCGAAGTGTATTAGCTTTCCTTGTGTATCTTTTAGAGTTAACATTTCACCAGCAATCATTTTCCTGTATTTGGCTTGGCAGCTGATGGATCACTTGAAAGCTGGAATTGAAGATGTGTGTGGGCAATGGAGTCACTACCAAGTGAGAGACAAGTAAGGAGGCAGAGGGTTTCACTGGCTAGGAAGGATATTTGTGGCTTGAGGAACCTCAAAATGTTACATTGGAAACTGAGCATAAGACTAGAAAGAATCCAGAGGAATGGGACCAGGGATATAAAGGGCCTGGGAGCCATGGCATAGAAGGGGCAGGTGGAAGCCATGGGAATGCCCAGCCTGTGAATGGAGAGCTCTCAGGTGGAGAGGCTGTAGATTTGGGCTAGGTTGTGTCAGAGAGAACTAGTGCAATTTTCAGATTGAAATTAGAGAAGTCAGACCTAAGTTTAAAACAAGGACAAGTTTCCCGATGAAGAGAGAAGCTCAACCATGGAATGACTGACTTCATAAGGCTACAGAGGGAGTTTGGTGAATCATCAGGGATCCTGGGGAAGACAGTCCTCCACTGGGGAGGGCGGATGCAGTGGAAGACCTTCAAGGGTCCTTTCTACATGATTCTATAAAAATGCCACAATCTCTCTTCTCCACCACATCTCACATTTCAGAACACATTCTCTTCCTGAATTTTAGTCTACAGCATATTTCTTATATGGCCCTGAGGAGAGATGCACTCAGGATAAGGAAGATGAGAGTTTGGGAGTTAAACATAGCAATTTAGTGAATGTAAGAATCAGCAGTAGTTGAGTTAACCAAACAGTAGAAGTTTTCTCTCTAGGGCTTGACAACAAATTGATGTTGGTGATGCCAAGAGAAACTAGATCTTAAAAAGTCTAGCTGATGAGAGGGGTAGTGGCACCTAAATGAGACACTGAGAGGTTTTGGGTGGGCTTTTTAAATTTTATGTTTTATTTATTTTGTGAGTCTGTGGGTAATCTATTTTTAAATTGTAATTCCAGTTAGTTAAAATGCAGTGTTATACTAGTTTCAGGTGTACAATATAGTGGGTGATACAACACCTGGTGCTCATCACGACAACTGCCCTCCTTGACCCCTGTCACGTATTTCCCCCATCCTCCCACCCACCTCCCCTCTGGGAACCACCAGTTTGTTCTCTATAGTTAAGAGTCGGTTTCTTGGTTTGTCTCTCTCTCTCTCTCTCTCTCTTCTTTTTCTGTTTTTCTTTTGTTTTGTTTCTTAATTCCACATGTGAGTGAAATCATATGATATTTGTCTTTCTCTGACTTATTTCACTTTGTAGTATACTCTCTAGCTCCATCCATGTTGTTGCAAATGGCAAGATTTCCTTCTTTTTGATGGCTGAGTAATATTCTATTTTATATATCACATCTTCTTTATCCATTCATCAATCGATGGATGCTTGGGCTGCTTCCATAGTTTGGCTATTATAAATAATGCTGCTTTAAACATAAGGATGCATGTATCCCTTTGAATTAGTGTTTTTTGTATTCTGGCGGTAAATACCCAGTAGTACAATTCCTGGAGTGTAAGGTAGTCTTATTTTTAACTTTTGAAGGAACTTCCATACTGTTTACCACAGTGGCTACACCAGTTTGCATTTTGAGTGGGCTCTTTTTTATGAAGCAAAAAGAAAGACAGTCCTCATAGTGTTAAAATAGAACTTAATTTATGTAAATATCCACCAATCTAAAACCTAGGTCATGGATTTTTTAAGTCTAAACCCTATAGTTCACCCAGTGAAAAATCATTTAATATTATTCCATTTAGCCAAATTTATACCAAATTTTCCAGACACTAAGGCAGATATCAAGAACAGTAAGACAACACTCAATGCATTCCAGGTCCTCACAATATAGTAGACAAGGTCCTGGGGGAAAGAAGACAGAAAGAGCCTGAATGAATAATGATGATCCATATAAGAAATCCTAGAGCAGAGGTAAATGCTAGAACTATAATAGTACAGAGACAGGAGTACATTTTGAAAATAAATGAGGAGTTCTCCAGGCAAAGAATGGAAAACATGCTGAGCAGCAGCAGGAGCAGCAGTCTATTTCAAAATGAAAAGGCAAGAAATAGTGCAGCATGGTTTGGACACAGAGAGAGGGACACGGTGAGGCAAGTTGGAAAGACAGAGATATGCTTCTCTGGCACAGTGCTAAGGAACTCTATACAGTCATTAATGCTATAAAATTCTATTTGACCTTGACTACTCAAAGCAGAAGACTTTTAAATAAGAGAGTAGTGGACACAGTTGACAAAACCAAAAGACAACCTATAGAATGGGAGAAGACATTTGCAAATGTCTTATCACATAAAGGGTTAATATCCAAGATCTATAAAGAACTTATCAAACTCAACACTCAGAAAACAAATAACCCAGTCAAGAAATGGGCAGAAGACATGAACAGACATTTCTCCAAAGAAGACAAAGAAATGGCCAACAGACACATGAAAAAATGCTCAACATCACTTGGCATCAGGGAAACACAAATCAAAACCCCAATGAGTTACCACCTCACACCTGTCAGATGGCTAAAATTAACAAGTCAGGAAACAACAAATGTTGGCGAGGATGCGGAGAAAGGGGAACCATCCTACACTGTTGGTGGGAATGCAAGCCGGTGCAGCCACTCTGGAAAACAGTATAGAGGTTCCTCAAAAAGTTAAAAATAGAGCTACCCTACAACCCAGCAATTACACTACTAGGTATTTTACCCAAAGGATACAAACAATGTGATCCGAAGGGGCACCTGCACCCCAAGGTTTATAGCAGCAATGTCCACAATAGCCAAACTATGGGAAGAGCCCAGATGTCCATTGGCAGATGGATAGATAAAGAAGATGTGGTATATATACACAATGGAGTATTAGTCAGCCTTCAAAAAGGATGAACTCTTACCATTTACAATGACATGGATGGAACTAGAGGGTATTATAAGTTAATGAGAGGAGGACAATTGTCATATGGTTTCACTCATATGTGGAATTTAAGAAACAAAACAGAGGATCATAGGGGAAGGGAGGGGAAAAATAAGACAAAATCAGAGAAGGAGACAAACCATAAGAGACTCTTAATCATAGGAAACAAACTGAGGATTGTGGGAGGGGAGGTGGGTGGGGGGGATGGGGTAACCAGGTGATGGGTATTAAGGAGGGCCCATAATGTAATGAGCACTGAGTGTTATATGCAATTGTTGAATAACTGACCTCTACATCAGCAACTATTGGTACACTATATGATAATTAATTGAATTCAAATAAAATAAGGTAAATTTAAAAAAAGAAAAAAGAAATAAACAAATAGGAGAGTAGCATGACCATACTTGGCTTTTGGAAGGCAAACAACATCAGCGATATGGAAGCTGAATTTGAGACAGATACCGTGGGGTGTGAGAGACCTGTAAGGGATATCCACATGGACATAAGAATTTCATCCTGTAAACATAAAATAAGCCTCAGATACTATGCTAGCTTTTTCATATATCCTATCGTACATGATCTCCTGAATCTCCTGTGTTAGCACTATTTTTCTCATTTTGAAGATGAAGAAACCAGCTCCAGGGCATCAACTAACCTACAGCAGAAACTTGACTGAATTCAGGTCTGGCTTTAGAGCCTCTTCTGTTTCCAATGAACTACAGAGCCTTCAGAATCATAGCGATGAGGAACTAGCAGAAGGGGCACTGGCGTATTTCTGAGGCAGACATGGGGACTGGCCAGGGGTATAGGGAGAAGAAGGTGAGGAAAGAGACAATAAAAGTGACTCTCAGATTTCCAGATAGCGAGTCTAGGGGGATAACAATGCCAAGGTGAAATGTATAGACTATAGAAGAATGTCCAGTTAAATAATACCAGGGTATGGAGAGGGGAAGCTGAGTGAGGACAGGACTCTTGAGAAGCTTCCATTCCTCTGGGGCAGGTAAGGAAGAGGAAGAGATTTGGAAAGAAGCCTTTAGGGAGGTTGGAAGGGACGCAGGTGTAGATCAGGATGCGGTGGGCACAGAAGAAATGACCCGGTGGCACATCGGGAGGAGCCAGGTGGCACGTAGGGCACCCACCAGCGTGGAACAGTAAAGGTCAAGGTGAGCTCAAGGTAAAGAGTGTCAGAGAAGTCCTGATGGGTGGGGAGCAATGCAGGGGACTGAGGAATAAACAGGAACAACAGCTTCTCTTGAAGAAAGGCAGAAAACAAGAAGGCTGAGAGGTAGACCCATCTGGAGCAAGAGCAGGCAAGGCATGAGCCAAACACGGATCCTAAGGAATCACAGCCTGCTGACCCCGGAGGAGACTTGACTGATAAAGCATCCTTCTGCCTCACAGACCAGGAGACCAATCACCAGATAATAAGGCAGCAGCCCTGGGAGTTCTTTCCCCTCCAGAAAATAAAGCAGGCACACAAATTACTCTTTGAATGTAAAATGATTGGAAGTGTTGAAAATTCCTACTCCAAACAAATGGCCGACTCTGAAGGCTCCATATGCCGACATGCAGCTCAGTCTAATGGGCCAACCAGAGGTTTGTTACAATAGTCAGCGGCCATCAGCACCTAGCCTATTCAGCTTCTCCATCATTCAGACTGTCAGGATATAGGGGTTATCCCCCTACCCCTTCCTTCATTGTCAGGAATCAAAATGATCTGCAACATAATGGGCGAAACTACTGTAACTACTGGGCCATTTAAATGTATTGGGTTCTGGTTGAATAGGCCAGTATTACTGTAAGTGCCACTGCCACTGTTAGGAGCTATTAGAATGGAACATTTGTTCAAAAGCCTCAACCCCTCATTTCTTCTCTTACAATTGGAGCTGAGCTGGGCTGGGCCTCCCCCGCTCCCTGCTTATGCATACTTTCGGCCCTGATTGCAGCTTGTCCCTCCCTTTTGTCTAGTTGATTTTCAATGTATTCAGGCTAGTAGGCTATTCTTTCTTTATTAAAATATATATATATATATATATATTTCCTATGATTTTTTTTTAAATGTGTTCCAAGACTGAATTCTCAGCACCATCCTGGTGTTCAGAACAAAGTGAGGTAGTAGTTTGTTTTAAGAAAAATACATACTTCCATAACATGTACAGAGATTAAAGATGTCCAAAATGTTGGTTTTCGTTTTTAGGTTTAAGAAGTTTGATCACAGATATTTACGGAAAATCCTAATCCGAAAGAACCAGCCCAAATCCAGCATTGTCTCCTTGTATAAGAAGCTGGAAATGAAACAAGCTATTGAGATGGTAGAAACTGGGATCCTCAGTTCCACGGCCTTTTCTGTACCCCACCAGTAAGTCCCATATGCTCTTTGATCTGGACTTTCCGTGTCAGAATTCCTAGGGGCACTAACTCATCGTTCCATTTAGAGATAATACTAGGAATGAAGGGGCAGAAATTTGAAGGAGGAATCATGAGAAAAGGATGACCTAAGTCTTGGCCGTTTGTATTTTGGCCCACGCTCACCTCATTTCTGAACATTATTTTCTAGCAAAAGTTGCGTGCTATAGTTGTATGACACCTTTCCTTGGGAAGGAGGGGCAAGTGAATTTATAGAATGATGGCATAGTTTACAAGACTTTCTCTTTTTGATTAATTTCTACCCTTCAACCCCGGTTCATTTGATTTCGCTAATTGTACACTAATAATAATATGCATTTCTCCAGGAAGTCATTTATTTCTCTTCCTCTCTTGTATGAGGAGAGACCCGGTCAGCATCTTGTGATGCTACCCGGGATTAGGGGTTGAGTGGTGGTAACAGGTGTGGTGGTTGGTGGGCTAGTTAAATTTACCTGCCCCCCCCCAGGATGTCCAAGGATGCCCAGGTTTCTTTCATGAAGCAGTTTATGAGGGACCCCTGGGTGGCTCAATCAGTTAAGTGTCTGCCTTCGGCTCAGGTCATGATCCCAGGGTCCTGGGATGGAGTCCTGCATCTGGCTCCTTGCTGGCGGGGAGCCTGCTTTTCCCTCTGCCTCTGACCCTCCCCCCTGCTTGGGCACACGCTCTCTCTCTCTCTCTCTCTCTCTCTCTCTCTCTGACAAATTAAAAAATATCTAAAAAAAAAAAAAAAGCAGTTTATGAATTGAGAAAATTACTCACAACATATTTAGGGCAAGGAACACCTCCATCCTGTCATCTTGGTAGGTAGACATTGATCATGAGCTTCAATTGTGTCTTCACATTTGAGAAGCAGGTTGAGATAAGAGCTAAGAACAGATAGCAATAAAATTGTCACTAATACCTGAGTGTTATCTCGCATCCTTTACTTGCTAATGAATCAGAAACACCCTTTCCTTTCTTCTGAGGCCTGAGAAAAATCTCAAGTAGGGTCCCTGAGGGCATCTCAGTGTAAACAGAGAACTTTCTGCCTTATTTCTCAGTCAGACTGTTTCTGTGGTTTGCTTGTTTGTATTGGTACTGCCCATTGTATGGCTTGCTTTAAGGAAACTTCTGATGCGAAAATGGCAATGTGCTAACAAATATCTATTGGTAATGCCATGCGGAGCCATATTAGAGCCTAAGGCAGAAGAAAAAAATCAGTATTATTGATCCTGTCTTTATTTAAAACGTGGATATTTTATTCATCGTGGATTGTTTTCTTTTTTGCATTTACCTTTGTTTTCTAAAATATTGCATTTGCATCCTACTTAACTTGACTGAGCTTTTTTGGCATCATCTTGGGCCCAACCCTGTTCTGTGGGCACTATTATGTGCCAGGGGCGTCAAACAGACACAGTCCCTGGCCTCATGGAGCTTATACCCTAGCACGGTCATGGCATTAATAAAAAAGTTTCTGACAAACATACAATCGTAAAGTCTAGGGAGCTAGGAGAGTATAAGAGGTGCCCCTCTGGTCCCCAGGCATTTGACCTGCTCACTGGGTGCATGGGAGTTAATGCCTTGCAGGAGGGCTGGATAGGTTCAGGCACTTTAGACCATTAGGAACTTCCTGAATCCATTTGCTTACTAGTTCTGTGAGCTCTGGGTCTAAGAATGTAAGGGCGCTTATCTCAGATGAGACTCAGTCTGTCATGTGCTAAAACATATTTGCAATCTCTGTATTATGTTGCATTGGTCGTAAGCAGCGGCCCCAGTCTCTAACCGCAAGGCAGTTTTCAAGCCAGCTTTATTTGGAGGAAGCCTTTCTGTTGAGTTCATTAGTTTTTAGACATCGATTCAAGATTAGTAAGAGAGCCTTCGAGGTTAGAAACTCTTTTTTTCCTCCAACGGCCCAAACCAGTTAGTTAACTGGGCTAGGAGAGGAGATTCTTTTACCTGATATTTAATACAAGTTTAATGGTACTTAGATTGCATTCATTTGATCTCATCAGAAATCTGTACGACATCAAGCAAAAAGGAATTCCTCTCCCAAGATCAAAGCAGCTAATTTCTTCAAAACAAACCTTTATACAATAATAGGAAAAAGAAGTGTGTACTCAGCTCGCTTTTTATTATTCTGTATGAGATGATAACAACAAAATGCACATATATTTTTTTCTTTAGAAGTTTAAGCAATTGTTCTACAAGAGGGTTAGCTTTCCAGACTCTGTGAACTTCAGGAGAACACTACCACCAGAAGTTGTCGATAGCACAGTGCAGTTGGCGATTCTACGGAATGCCCTTATTTTTGCATGCATTATGTTATTTGACCCTCAAAACAACCCTAGGGGATAGGTAGAGTGTGTACTTGGATTATTATTTTAAATAAGAGGCACCTCGTTTTACCAATGAGTAGTAAGCTTTTAGAAATACCAGACGATAAAGGCTCAAATGATTAAAATGTCAAACCCTTAAAAAATATTTGGTTACTATTAAAGAGATATTGAAGTGTGTATAAAGTTAGGAGCATAACAAACTACCACTATATAACTTCAAAGCGTCATCCTTAAAAGCTCCCAAATAATTTTAACATGTCATTTATTAAAAAAAACACAAATTTCTTTATTGTAGTTTAAGAATTTTTTAATTGATCACACATTGGCAGGTAGAGGCTTAGATTTATGCATTCTTACACCGAAGGCTTACATTTATGCATTCTTACACCGAAGGCTTACATTTATGCATTCTTACACCGAAGATTCTGGAAGGAAGGTTCTGGTGCCATTTTCACTTCCACAACGGAACATTGCGTTGTGCGGAGCCAGGCCCTCTCCTTCGCCACTCTTCACTCATCCTAAATGTTGGTCATCTTGGGGACCTCTCTAAAAAGACACAAGGAACCCACACACTGAGAAGAGCAGTTGGGTCCCATTGGTTAATCAGTGGGCACATTTTTTATTCGCCTTAGCATACATTTCTCATGGATTTTGGGTGCAAAGCTGTCACAAGAGAATGGGTTCTTTCAAACGAACCAGGGCGTAATATTTGATCTTTTAGGAATTCATATCATGACATGAAGAGAACATCTACTACTAGATTTCATATTTATATTTGTTGTGTTTAGAACTGAAGCATCTTTTTACATTATTATAGCATCTGATTAAAAAAAGTTAAGAGAAATGTGAAACTTTTATTTAAACACATTCGGATTCAGATTTTCCCAGTTTGATTTTCATAGTCATGAAATTATCACAGGGCTTTTATTTGAGGTGAAATTTCCTTTATGGATATTGAATGGATGTTCCAGTGACAAGCATCTCTCAGCTTATAATTTTATTTTTTTTACCTAGAGATTCTTTTTTTTTTTTTTTAAAGATTTTATTTATTTATTTGAGAGAGAGAATGAGAGCCAGAGAGCACGAGAGGGAAGAGCGTCAGAGGGAGAAGCAGACTCCCCGCCGAGCAGGGAGCCCGAAGTGGGACTCGATCCCGGGACTCCAGGATCATGACCCGAGCTGAAGGCCGTCGCTCAACCAACTGAGCCACCCAGGCGCCCTTACCTAGAGATTCTTAACATTCAGTTTTTCTAAGGACTGTATCTTTCCTGTGCTCACAATATGATCATTTCAGGGACGATTTTGCTAATGAAGTGGCATGTAGAAAACTCCAGGTATCACCTTGCCTAAATTAACAATTCCTCTGTATAATTTCATAGCTGTCACTTCTCAGCGTGGATCAGTGCGAGATAGTGCCTTTGGGATCCCTGTATTACGCATCCAGCCAACAGCCTGAATGGACATTAATTAAGTCTAGTCTTTCCCAAAGTGGCCAGTTACAAACTGGGAAGAGTGCCAAGTTAGACCTACTGCTAACTTGAGTTTAACTTTAACATTATCTTATGGTTTTTTTCCTATTTGGTTGTGAATATCGTTATGAACATAGGAAATGTAACTTTTTGATTAGCTGTTGTTTCTGGTCAGCAAGAGATTGCTTCCACCATAATAAAGGAATGTGTTCAGATTGTGGGAATGTGTAGGTGTATCTCAATCAGAATAAATTTTATTTCAAGGACTTTTAAATAGTAAGGTTGAAATGCCCTGATAATAATGTTTAGATCACCAAGGGTGGTAACTGAATATCAATAGTGTTGACATTTGCAGCTCTGAGATATGGAAACTCTGATTTCAAGGATTTTGTAGAAAGGGCATTAGTCAGTCTACAGGTAGGATTGCTAAATAAATTCTGGCATACTGTGATCCCCCGTATCCAAGTCCTTAAAAATATTTTAACAATTGTCCCTACAAATGTACAAAAAGTACTCACAAAATGTCCTTGCTCTGTATGGCTATGTTGCTACTAATGTTTGGGAAAAATACTTAAAAAGTGGCCTGTATTGAAACCAACAACTACTGATCTCTGTGATCAATTATCCTAAGACCTTTGCAAGCAGATAGTAGCATCTTCGTGCCTTTATGCCTTGAGAAGAGCTCCAGCGAGGAAAGAAAAAATCAACTCTGTAAGGTTTTATACCAAGATATTACAGGAGGTGAGAGTATTGAAAGATGGATTTAATTTTCTTTAGTTCTCTCTTTTTTGTTCTTACTTTCTACAGTGAACATATATTATTCATACAATGAAACCTTTTCTAGAAATTCCTGCCACTGGATTGAAATGATTGAAATCAAATATATCTGTCACATGAGAATTCTGCACATAACAATGTCATGACTTTGAAATCCTCAGAAGACAATTGTGCATTGACTGATAACCTGGACATGACTTGATTTTTAAACCCATTTGGGGGCGCAGCAGTGGGGGGGAGGAGGGGGAGGGCTCATGGTGAAGGAAGCCTTGGGGAGCTGGTCATGCGGAGGCAGGGAGCAGTCAACTGCTTCTAGAATCTCACAGAGTGCCCAGTGTCTCAGAGCTGGGCTGGCTTTCAGAACAGAAATAGTCTAAATGTCCTAATAAAATATGATTCTAGTTTCTCACCATTATTCTTTAACCAATGATAAAATCCCTAAAGGGACAATTCCAAGGTAAAGGTACTCACAGAATTTTAATACCCCCTTAGATCAGTGCTATTCAAAATGTGGTGTGCGAATGGTGTTGTCCATGAGCTGTTTGTCACCTGTCGCAGTGGGATGAGTGCAGACCTAACCACAAGTCATCTTGCTTAGTACTCTTATTTCCATTTAATCTAACAGTAAAACGTTTGGTTCTAATTTTATAGTATCTTTTTAAAAATTTATTTTCTAGCAATTGATTTTTATTGTATTTTACCAACGTGTCTGCTCATAACAAATATGGAGGAAAAAATAACTGGTGTGTAACCACCTTAAGCCCCTTTTTAAAAATGAGTTAGAATAATTCCCACATAAAAGCTATAGGCAAGAAAACCATATTTTCAAAATGTGAAGTCAAGACACATGTACTGACATTTCACAGGAACGTACTAAAACAGTAGAAAAAATTATGTTAAACTATGTGTTCTGGAACTTAGAACTCCCACATGTATATAGATACTTTTGCGGCACTCTTGCCAGGATGTAAGAATAATGCTTGGCTTCCCTCCAATGATGTTTCCAGGGCCCAGAGGACACACAGAACCAGAAGGCTTTCCCCGGAAGACGTGGAGTCCATGAGGGACGTTCTGACACACAACATGTACCAAGTTCGACAAAGGGTGTGTATAAGCCATCTGACTCGTCCCATTGCCTGGCCTTGGAACCAGTCACTCAGGAATCCATTCTTGTTCACATTATCTCCTCTAAAGCAGCTTTCTGGCTAAACCATTTCTTTCTGCTTGATTTGGAGAACAGAAAGTTAATTGTTACCTTTTTGCTAAAAAAAAAAAAAAAAAAAAAATTGGCACAAGCGGTGTAAAAAGGAATGCAGATCCAATTGCTGGCCCTAGGGGTCAGGCTGCCCTAGCCCTGCAGCCTGGTACTTTCAGAACCAACAGGTCTCCCTCTCCCTCCAAAGATGAACAAGTGGTGGAGCTCATTCACCGCACCACAGAAAAAGATGGCACCAGGACACCAATGATAGGCTCAATCTGATTGACTGTAGTAGAGCTTAGAAAGTTGAGATGGTTATTGAAATGCTGAAAGCCTATATTAGAGGAGACATATTAGGCGTATTATTTTTTAATTTTGGAAAAAGGTATGGAGTCTATACTACCACTTGGGAACTGGTGGAAAGTGAATAGTAAGAACATTCCTGGGGGCGGTGGTGAGTCCTTCTGAAATTTTGATATAGTCAAATGACATTTAAGCTTATGAAATCTAAATAGGAGTTTTCTTTTTTCAGTTTGAGGGTTCAGTTGAACATGCCAATGCTTGAGTATGATATGGCTCTAAGTAAATTCATTGTGAGGGCCTTGCTTTTTGTGACTATGTTATAGATCACGGTCTTGATGGGGCCAAAAAATCCATCAGGTCTACTTGCTTTCAAGTAGAAGATGCTGAGGTTAGGAAGTTGTTTATCTGACCTGTTGGAGGTCACACAATAAAATCCAAGTTAAGAACCCAGGTCTTCCAACTGCTTACCCAGCGCTCTTTCCATGACTCCAGCCTTACCCGATCCAGTTAAAGTGAATGTTCTCTGGCTTCCTGTTTTGGAAAGGTCAGTGATTAAGGGGAATGTGTCAGCAAAAGGCTCTGCACCTGCTGAAGGAATATAGGTCAGCATCAATTATAGCAAGCTTAGAGTAAATTCAAGAGCTTTCAAATCATTCCAAGTGAAACTGTTTCAGTAAGACTATCACATTCTGATAAATAGTTAGATAAATTGTTAAAAGCTTCCTGGTTTGAAGAATGTCGGCTGGCTTCTTAGGGGCCAGAGCTCAAAGGTGGCCTGAAACTCAGCCTTTTCCCCATGTGGACGAGGATTGAATTTAAGGAAATGTCCAGAAATGGAGATGGAGATCCTGGGATTCCAACTCAGTCTAAAATGAGGTTAACTACCCGTTCTCTCTTTCCTTCCTTCCATTCAGGTTCCCAGATAGCCACAATTTCTTCTTTCCCGAGGGCGTCTAGTCCGTCTGTCCTCCAGATTTCTCCCTTCTAAGCTATATAACATCTACCTTTCTTACTGCCCCCAAATAAGCAGATGGGTCATGGAAGGTCACATGGGGAGAACATAAATAATAAACAGAAGGGCGTTTCAAGCCCCTGAGATGGCTTTTACCTCCACTTTTTGTTACTTTGACGGAGTGAGCCTCACCAGCCCTTCCCTTCTTGTCTCCTTTCTTACCTCATCTTTTACATAGGTCATGTGACTCCCCTTTGCCCTGTGGTCCTCTTGCCCTCTTGAAGGAAAACCTGCTCTAGAGATGCAATGCAGGACGACTATCTCCTTGGTTTCTAGTGAGTGATCTACAGTTTTGAGGACTGTCACAAAAGGTGACATCTATAGTCTCTAGCCTGGGTGATAGTCACTGGACCTCACAGGGTGTGGGGCTGATGGCTGGGGCATTTCTCACAGTCTCATCTCAGAAGAGTCAGGAGTCATTTCAGGGCAAGGGTGAGATGAGTGCCGGGTTTGACTGGGGGATCCTGATTCATAGCTGATCTGAAACTGAGCTGGTCTTGCCCGATCTGTTGCTCCTGGGAGGGCTCTGGCCACTTCTGTTTGAAGCCATTCCCATCAGCACGTCCAGTATCAGATTGTCACTGCTGGGCAAGTTGAAGAACTAGCCTCCAGAGGTTCCCAGTGGGACAGCCCTCTGGGATGCAGAAGCTCTTTGCAACACACTGGGGATGGAGATGGAGAAACACTCTCTTTAATTGTACAAGGGAAGAAACTGACCTCTGCTCAGACTCTAAGGATAAGTCAGAGATTATTGTTGGGCAGCCCCCTGGGGTGGCCCAAATGATCAGGTCACATTCGGAATTCAAAGGAGTAAAACAGTTTATTCAATTTCAGTTCTCTTCAGCAGATTTTTAATGTACATCTAGAGCTTTGTCCCATAGAGCTCAAGTTCTAGGGGCAAATACAGTCTTTCAGCAATCACCAGTTCCTTCATTAAAGGACTGGACTGAAAGAAACAGAGGGAAGAAAATTGCATATACATTATATACATAGGACCTACTATGCTCCCTGCAGATAGGCAAGGATAATTACATGGGTGGTGTGATATGACGTGAAACAGAACACAAAAGGTGCAAGTGTTCCTTAAAGTAGAGCCCTCAAGTCAAGGTGTAGGAAATTCCTACCAGCAACATATACACATACGTGTATATATATGTACAGACACACATACATACATGTGTATATATAAACATACACGCACACTGACTTCACTTTTGCACGAATTTAACGTTGATGAAAAATTGTAAAAGTTGGTCTTGGTATCCTAATACTTAATTTAAAAATGTTTTCTGTGATAGTGTCATATGTCATTCTTTAATATCTCCATGTATACAGTGCACTGAAGTTGAGGTCCATCATTAGTGATGGTGGATAAGAATCCCTATTTCAAACATATTTCAAAAATTTAAGTTTTTGCCAGAGTTTTTTATCAGATTGGTTAATTTGTCAAGAGTGGCTGGTAAAGAGCTCCTATCAGGAGACGGTGAAAGTTGGCTTTGCAAATTCTTCATTGTTCCCTTGGCCTCCAACTCGTACCTTCTTTATGGAACTTCTTTTAGACAATTGTCTATTTTGTGAGGATTAGTTAGCTAACAGATAATGAAAGCCACAAATCTACTTGACTGGCTATATATACACTAAAACACAAGCAATAAACTAAAAACCAGTGAACCAGTGAGTACACTGTTGTCAACCCCTCCTTGTTACAAGCACCCTCTTCTGTTCTGGTGGGGAACTGGACCACCTCCTATATCGACCAAGCAAGGGTCTGTTATAAATCTCCATATTAAGTACAAAGAAAGCTTAATTTCTTTTTTATTTTTTATAAAAATGAATGGAAACATAGGTATTGGTATTTTTTCCTTACACTGGAGATCATCTTCTGGCATCTCTTATAGTGTGTGCAACCCACTTAAGGGACCCTTGGTCCGGAGGATGGAGTCTCTTCTCTTGGCAGGTTGTCCCTAGGATGCTCCCCCACTCCTGCCCCTGTCTCATTGCTTACCATACTTTGAATAAAGTACTAAATTCTCCTGTGGTAAACAAATTTCCAATTCTGCTCCAGTAGATCCTCCTAGCTCCCATCACATTTTTCCAGAGCTATGTCTTATCTCATGTGTTCCCTCTTCGTGAAGGGAACATCTACTCATCTTTCAAGACTCAGTCCAGTGCAATGCACCTTTCCCACCCAAAACTGGATCAGTGCCCTTTGCCTAAACTCTGTAAGTCCCTGCAGACCCCAATATCTTATCACTTCCTAAGCACATAACAGTATATGCTTGTTTGATGACCCAAATAGGCCATGAGCCTTTTGAAGACCATTCTTCAAATTTATCCATTTTTTTTAAACTCCTGCACCTACCATGGCACCTGACACATAGAGTATTTGCTATTTTGCTATTGAATTTGAAATCCTTAATACAATATCCATTAACCAGTCCTGAATCTGGTATCCAGTGGGACCAGTATATTTACTGCTGCACAGTGAAAAGTAGGGAGAAAGGAGTTTCCAATTAAGCACTTTATGAACATTTGAGGACCAAGCTTGGTCTATGGTTCAAGACAGGTTATCACTGGCCTGGTAAGAATAAGGAAGAAAATTTTTTATAAAGATAATTGATTCAGTTTGAGGGACAGCTCTTTAATCAGCAATTATGCACTTCTTACATTTTGCTTAAAAAAAAAAAAACCCTCTTCCTTTTTGAACTGATAATGGTGATAGTAATCGGTTGATTTTTTTGAATGTAGCTTTAACTGGCAAAATGTATAAATAGCAACCTTAATGAAATTCCCAAAGTAATTTTGTCATTTTCCTGACCCGTTAGATCCAAACTTTCAGTAACCACTGTCCAAGCATAAAAAACATGATCTGGGAAGGCGTGTGGGTATGGGGCAGCTGAAGTCCATGGGTATCTCAGGGCAGGACCACTGCAAGGATACTAAAGAGACAATGCAGGGGGACAGCAGGGCGGTGCGAGCCGGAAGGCGCAGGCTCTAAACCTCAGGTCTGTCCTGGTAGGGTGGCCTCTGTCACAGGTGTTTCTTCTCAGGGGCCACCGCTTGCTCCTTTGTAATTGAGGCAAATGCTTAGGTGGCCTCTCCGCTGTCTTTTCTCTACTAGTCTTAGTGTGTGATATTTCCTTGGTTGTATGGAGATGTCCTTACGTATTTGACATTCTATTCTTTCCGCAGACCCTGTCCTACAACAAATACAACCTCAAACCCCAAACAAGCGAGAAGCAGGCTAAAGAGATTCTGATCCGCCGCCAGAATACCTTAAGGGAGAGCATGAGGAAAGGCCACAGCCTGCCGTGGGGAAAGCCGGTATGGAGGAGTCTGCAGACGCACCCGGGAGCTGGGACAGTCCCTTGCACAGGGCCTCCTCGGGTGACTGCCAGTGGTAGTTACACAAAACCAGCACCTTGTAGCCAGAGTAAACCAAAGCAAGAGGGTGCAGGACACGAGACAACTTCCCTCTGGGTCTGGAGCCTTAGGGTCCATGGTTAGGATGCGCCTCCAGGATCCAGTGAGCGACAGGAACACACTCCCCGGGCTGTGAGTCTAGACCAAGTGCCATGGTGGCCAGGTACTGACCATTCCAGGGGAGCCTCCATGGACTGGGGCGCTGGGCTCTAGAAGCTTCCTTCTCTCCCAGGAAGATCTAGGAAAGGATCTGTTCTTGCCCTGACTCTGGAGTCTCATCTTCATATTACCCACTGTGCATCTGAACAATTCTATTTGAGGCCATATCGAACCAATCTCACTGGAACTTCTGGACGAAAGTTACGTCTGGAGTAGATTCTGATTTCTACCCTAGTCTCAGTGGCTAAAATGTAATGATAATGAGGAGGATAGTAATAACAACTAACCGGCTGAGCAGAGGGTTAAGTGACCTTGTTCAAACATTGTAGTTTCACAATTTATCATTTTCAAAATAAAATCAAACTAAGTGTTCAACCTGTGGTCTTGTAGGAATGCTTACCTTAAGCACACATCTGACGGGCCAACATTAAGAGGTACCTGTAAACCTACTAGTGATATTGTGACATAGCATTCATATTGTGTTTGCAAAGAATACAAGTGCTTTCTAGTGTTTTACTTTATCCTCAAACTCTTTCTGTGAACAACGTAACACAGGCATTTTATCCGCTTTCTCCAGACAGTGAAACTCCGGCACAAAAAAGGCTAATTGGCTTGTCCCACTTAATCATAATTATTCCAATGAATAGAATACAGATCTCCTGGCCATGCACTAAATACTCTTTATTTTTTTTCTATAACAATATATCCCAATAATCCATAATTCTGTTTTTCTTACGAAAAAACAAATGGCTTCCAAAATAAAGTCAAGTGAGGGGTTCATAATGGTCTATTTTATCATGAGAGGGAAAGGAAACACATACTGAAGGCTGAAGCATTCCGCTGTCTCTAAACCAGAGTCACAGGAGTGCAAAGGAGCCTGGAACTTATGTGAGGTGCCCAGTGTGGGCCTGTATCTCCCACTGTTCCCCACAGGAGGCTCTGAATCGCAGACTCACCTCTGCTTTTCCTTTCTGTTTGTTATCCACAGGCTGGTACCAAAAATATCCGCTACCTCTCCTTTCCCTATGGCCACCCTCAGCCCGCAAGAAGAGACCCGAGGGTTGCTGATTTCACAGGTAACCTGCCTGCCTGGCTGTTCTTCTTTTCTTGTAGAGGGTCGGACGGCAAATATTTGGGAGCTCGTGGGCCAAGAGGCAAAATCAAGAATATTATGTAGGTACTTACATGACCAGAAAAAGAGTAAACAACTTTTTTATTAATCTAAATCAGCGCTTGATTTACGGACACTGAAATTTGGAATTTCATGTCATTTTTACCTGTCATAAAATATTCTTCTTTTAATTTTTTTTTCCAGCCCCTTAAAAAGGTAGCAACTATTCTTAGCTCATAAGCCATACAAAAAGAGGCAACAGGCTAGATATAGCCCAGGGGAGATAATTTGCTGATGTAAAATGGGTACTTTTTAAAAATATTTGAAAATTTTAACTCAAATTGAATGTTTGAAATATTTAAAAATTAGCAGGATTCTCCAAAATTGGTTAAATTTTACTAAAATAATTTCATCAAATTTACTGACTAACTCTTTCCCGCTTAATATCGAATTCTTAAGTAGAATTCTTAGAATTATTGAAGCTGCCTATTCTAATAAAAGCCGTTATTATTTTCAAAATGTATATATAAAATGATTTTCTATTAGCAAAAGGTGATAGATAATATATAATATGCCATATTATCTATTTTAATTTTCCCAAATTTTTAAGACTTAAAAACACTTTGGAAATTCAAATAAGCTAAACATATAGGATTTTAGAATTATATCTTTGAAGAGTGAATATAATTATTCTTCAAACTGGAACTTTATTTTCTTCTGATTTAAAAACATGCTTGATATAAAACCAAAAATCAATCAGTAGAAAAAAGCATAAAATAAGAAAGTTAGAGCACTTGAAACCCCAACACCAGGAAATAATCACTATAGAACATTCTGGTAAGCATTCTTCTATAATTCTCCCTGCACCATCCTGATCTCTACCCTATCTGTACCTGACAGAAGAAAGAAAGAAAGAAAGAAAGAAAGAAAGAAAAAGAAGAAAGAAAGAAAGAAAGAAAGAAAGAAAGAAAGAAAGAAAGAAAGAAAGAAAGAGAAACAC
>NW_027397072.1:81921882-81936998 GCF_003265705.2 Callorhinus ursinus
GAAAGAAAGAAAGAAAGAAAGAGAAACACACAGCATCATGTTATCCACAAAATCATTGTATCATCATTGTTTTGGAATTTTTATAAATTGCCTAGTTCTCTCAACCATGTACTGTGGACATATTTCCATTCAATTGATATAAACTAAATAATCATTTTTATGAGTAAATAATAGTCAATTATATAAAATAATCCTAGCTTAGTTAACTAAATCCTTATTAATAAATATTAAGGTATTGTGCCTTTATATGTAATATGAGCAATGATATATAATAAGCACCTCAGATCACTTGTGATTGTTTTTTGCACAAATAATCAATTATTCCTTTAGTACATTTTCTTGGAAGCAAAATTTGGGGGTCAAAAACTACACATATTTAAATTTAACCTCACACCCACAGTCTGTGAGAAAGGTCATTGCCAAACACTTTACCATCACTCAGACTTTTGAGTGACCTCTGATGTGATAGGATAAAATTTACATACCATATTAATTTTCATCTGAGTCTGGTTTTTAGTAAGGTTGAACGTCTTTTCATATTTTTTAGAAGCAACTGTATTTCTTTTTGGGAAGTTTCTGTTTCTGCCTTTGGCCATTTTTTTCTATTCCGTTGTTTGTTTTCTTAAAATGAATTGGAAGAACACTGTATAACAAGGATAGCATGCATTGTCTCATGTCTGTTGCCAATGGTTTCTCTTCCAGTTTCACATTTATCTTTTAGTTTTTAGATATACTCGCCATTCAGAAATTTTTATTCTGATTAATCAAATCTGCTCCATCTTCCACAGAAAAATTAGAAAACCGTTTACCCAATGTTTTTAAAGTTGACTAGTTTAATGATTCCATTTAAATTTCAACCCTTTGAGATTTATCTTTGTGTAGATTAAGACAGAGCTATGCTTCAGATTGTTTTCCAATGGCTGTGCACCTGTCTCAACCCCATCTTTTCCTCCAGGATAAGATGCTACCTTTGCTGTGCTTAAAGTCACTTACCCTGAGAGAGTTCTCGGCTCTCAGTTCTGTTTCATTGAGCTAACCGTCTATTCCCAGAGCACCCTCTTGAAAGCAGTGTCATTTTACATTATAAAAGAGCTAATCCACAAACAAAAGCAAACAAACAAAACAAAAGAGTGCCATTGTAGGGTGTATAATAAATTAATTTCCAAAAATTTTCCTCGTACAAATAATTTGCTGCTATTTACATTGTTTGAATGAATAGAAAACATGAAATTCTCATGGTCATTTCTTATGATGGACATCAACATCGCATGCTCCTGTAACAGGGGATCACCACATAACAATCTTACTTGAGCACAAATTGCAAATCTTAAATAAAGCATTATTAACAAAATACAGTAGAACATTAAAGAAATACCACACCTTACAAGGTGGGATTTATTCCAGAAGTGGGGGTTGTTTAACATTTGGAAATGTGTTTACAACATTCATCAGATGAATAGGTCAAAGGATCCTATTCTTTGAATAGATGCCCTAAAAGGCATCTCACTCATATTTTCTATTAAAATAATAAAATCCTGGGGTGCCTGGGTGGCTCAGTTGGTTAAGCGTCTGCCTTCGGCTCAGGTCATGATCGCAGGGTCTTGGGATCCAGCCCCCAGTCAGGCTCTCTGCTCGGCGGGAAGCCTGCTTCTCCCTCTCCCACTTCCCCTGCTTGTGTTCCCTCTCTTGCTGTGTCTCTCTCTGTCAAATAAGTAAATAAAATCTTTAAAAAAATAAATAAATAAATAAATAAAATAATAAAATCCTAGGACAATATATTTAGGACTTATTTGAAGAAAACATAAAAGCTGACTTCTCCATGCTGTCATTTTCTCTCTGTAAAGAGAATATTGGTATCTCCTACATACAGCAGTGTTGCCCCAAGGTGAAGCCAGGCAATGCATACAAAACTCTTAGAACAGTGCCTGGAATCAAGTAAATGAGCAGGAAATATTACCCATTATAATTAGTACTACTGAGGAACATCAAAGAAGACTTGATGTGGGTAGATAGAGGTGTTCTTGGAAAGAAAGACAACACTTCAGTCTAGGCATGGAATGAAATCTTGGCCCAATGAACATTTTTTTCTTTCAAATGTGCACAACTAGTTCAAAATTTTATTAGATGAGCAAAAATAGTGGTTAACCTAGAAATCTGAGAAGGGAAAGAAATGAAGTGGGACTATTTTTTAAATTGTTATTTTTTGATTTTAATTCCAGTATAGTTAAGATACAGTGTAGTATTAGTTTCAAGCATATGATATAGTGATTCAACAATTCTATACCTTACTCAGTGCTCATCAAGTTAAGTAAGTGTACTCTTGGGCGCCTGGGTGGCTCAGTGGGTTAAGCGTCTGACTTTGGCTCAGGTCTGATCCCAGGGTCCAGGGATCGAGTCCAGCATGAGGCTCCTTGCTCAGTGGAGAGCCTGCTTCTCCCTCTCCCCCCTGCTTGTTCTCTCTCTCACTATCTCTCTGTCTCAATAAATAAATAAAATCTTTAAAAACAAAGATAAGTGCACTCTTAATCCCCTTCATTTATTTCACCCATCCCCCCACCCACTCCCCTCTGTTAACCATCAGTTTGTTCTCTGTAGTTAAGAGTCTCTTTCTTGGTTTGCCTCTCTCTCTTTTTTCCCTTTTGCTTGTTTGTTTTGTTTCTTAAATTCCTCATGAGTGAAACCATGTAGTATTTGTTTTTCTCTGACTGACTTATTTCACTTAGCGTAATATTCTCTGGCTCCATCCATGTCATTGCAAATAGCAAGATTTCGTTCTTTTTGATGGCCAAATAATATACCTTTTGTATATATATACACCACACCTTCTTTATCCATTCATCAATCGATGGACACAGGCTGCTTCCATAGTTTGGCTATTGTAAATAATGTTGCAGTGAACAGAGGGGTGCATATATCCTTTTGAAGTGGGACTTAATTTATGGGTTATCCTTAATAAGTTTTAAAGCATTATAATAATCAGGGTTAGACTGAGATCATTCTCACTGAGTCTCTGGACACAATTATTTGAATCCACATTCTCTCCAAACTTGAAGTCTTTCTGCACCAGGACAAGTCAAGGAGTGGCCAGAGGGCCTCTACGGGAGAATATGGGGGGAGAGATGGCATCCAGCAGGCAGTCTCTGGCTAACCAGGCTGTGACTTGGAGAACATTTTCCTTTCTCATTGTCTCCTTGCTCTCCAGTGTTGGCGCATCCCTTACTCTAGATGTGTGGGGGGCTCCACATTCTCTTCCAAGGCTCTTTTGCATGGAGCCAAGGCTCACTTGGTGTTATAAGTAGAGAGCTCCTTCCTAGACACCGACCTCCTCTGCTCTTAGGCGGCTGAAAATCCATGTGGATTGGGGAAGATGAAAGAGGTCTCAGATGGACATACAAAGATGTGAATATACTTAATGCCACAGAACTATACAATAAAATGGTGACAATGAAAAAAAAGGTTAAAATGGTAAATTTTATCAGATTTAAAACAAAACCATGAGGAAAGGGGGGAGGGACGGTTGCACCCAGGGTCTAGGTCTCTAAACAGTGTATATTGTACTAGGTAGTCCAGTGTCACCCCCTGGGTATCAGGCTCTGCCTTGCCCTGTGCAGAAGCACTTCCTGTTTCTCCTTCACCCTGCCCCTGGGTGCCTAAATCCAGAAGTTAAAGTGGAAGATAGAAGAATAGATGTTCAGATTTTGCTGCAAGGTCTCCATTGATCTCTCCCTGGAACTGCCTGCCTGGGTGCTGACCTGCAGGACATTGTGCAATTGGGACAGAGCCCAGCCCCCACCCTTCCTCCTTCCTCTTCCGCTTTCCACTGGCTTCTTCCTCCCCTTTTGGACACATCTACTGATTTAAGTTGCCTGGAATCTTGCAAGTTGCCTGCTCAAGCCTCTTCCTAGTGTTTGGAACCTACTTTTCAATAAGCAGAGGTGGTCAGGAAACATCAGCTATAATCTGGGTGCTGATGGGTAGCATATGCTATGCTCAGAAGGAGGGGTTGGAAACTAGGAGGGGGCAGGAGGGTATGGGCCAAAGGACTGCTCTTGGGGGCAGAAGCATCCAGGCCATTGTTTCCTTAGGTAATATTCCAAGCACCAAAGGATCAAGGGGAACTCTTGTTCCAGGCCAGATCATGGAGCACAAATTAAAGGGAAGTAAAGAAAAAATGGACAAATAATCTGAACTAATTTTTTTTTTTTTTTAATTCAAAGCAGTTGATTCCTGTCCCTCACTCCCCACAACTTCCAGGCTACCTTCTGAGGACAATTCAATTACATTTAGAAAAACATTATTGAACAGGTTATTTAAAATTTTTCTGATGACTAAACACATTTTGCCTTCTGTATACAGGTGTGCATATCAGTTCCAGCTGTGGGGTTTTTATTTTCTTTTGTGTTTTGGCTTTTTAAGAGGGAATAAAGAGTGGGAAAGGAATCCTGCTTTCAGATTTAAATGTAAAGTTCTTAAAATACTTAAATTCTCAGGAGAATATTTAAAGGGAAAATAAATTTATTTTTATTTTTTTATTAACATAAAATGTATTATTTGTTTCAGGGGTACAGGTCTGTGATTCAACAGTCTTGCACAGTTCACAGCACTCACCACAGCACATACCCTCCCCAATGTCCATCACCCAGCCATCCCATCCCTCCCACCCCCACCACTCCAGCAACCCTCAGTTTGTTTCCTGAGATTAAGAGTCTCTTATGGTTTGTCTCCCTCTCTGGTTTCATCTTGTTTCATTTTTCCCTCCCTTCCCCTATGATCCTCTGTCTTGTCTCTCAAATTCCTCACATCAGCGAGATCATATGATACTTGTCTTAGGGAAAATAAATTCATAAGGTTAAAACTTGAAGAAATGAGAATAGGTGAGATTTGTGAAAACTACTCCTTTGAAGATGTGTGCCTAGTGAAGTTGGGAAAAGGCAATGTCCTAGGCATGGGTGAGGTCTTTGGAAGGTCATCTGAGAGAGGATGTTACGTAGATACCCAGTGGCTTCCCTCCGCTCTTGGCATAGCCTCCCAGCCTGCACATGGCATGGATCAGGGAGCCAGGCATAGTCTGGCAGAGACCAGATATGCAGCTGGACAGACTCTGCTAACCTGCAGTCCCATCTTCACTGTAATACTGAAAGTCACTTAACCTCTTGAAACCTCAGCCTCTTTACCTATGAAATGGAGATGGTAACTTTACTCATCTCCAAGGCTTGTCGTAAGGCTTAAATGGTGTAAACTAGCACAGTGACAGGTGCATAGTGAGTTCTCCAGACATGGACACCCCACCGCTATCATGACTGTTACATGGCAGCAGAAATCTGTCCACCTCTTACCTGCTTTGGAGGGAGGACATCTAGTCACAGTGGTTTTGCCACACATGGCTCCCTGCTATAGCTCTCTCTCACCCCTGTTTCTCCAAGATTGGCTCTTTCAAGGCCCAAGGGATGAAACTCAGATTTAATGCTTTCTGGTAACCACTGATTAAAAAGCAAACCAACTGGGGCGCCTGGGTGGCCCAATCAGTTAAGCGTCTGCCTTCTGCTCAGGTCATGATCCCAGGGTCCTGGATCGGGCTTCCTGCTCAGCAGGGAGTCTGCTTATCCCTCTCCGTCTGCCCTCCCCCCCACCACCACTCGTACTCTCTCTCTCTCAAATAAATAAATAAAATCTAAAAACAAACAAACAAACAAAAACAAAGAACAACAACCAAAATCCAAACTTCCCATGTTCCTATCACAATTACCATGGAACCTTCAGTTAAGCATTGGTCTTCGACAACACAAAGCATCTTTGTGCCTTATGGCCTAATGCCTGTGGCCAGCTCTTCTGATTTTGTAAAAAACACTCCCTTACTTACCTGAAGGAGTCTAGGCTGATACACAGGTTTCAGTGCATTTCTAGCACAGCACATATACTTCTATTCTCTGCCCTCCTTGGGGCAGGGAAAGTCAGACTGGCAAATGTAAGATCTGGAACCTCAAGAAGGACTATCTTTCACTCTGAGTTCTTGCCATCCAGATATGGAGTCTTCTCTCTGATCCTAAGTCGTATTCTTTCCTCCTCTTGTCATATTTCCCTAGGTAATGACAGCAGCGATTCAGAACTCCTGTCCCTCATGTTCAAAGCACATCCTCGAACAGGGACACTCCAACAAAGACAGCTGACACAAGAGCTAATCCCAATGAAGAGCTTACCCAGAGGAGGGAAGCCATGCCACTTCGGGTATCCAAGAAACACAAACCAAGAAGAGCACGTTGGCGCAGGCAGAAGGGAGGCACTACGGCCCAAACCACTGTTCCATGCAGTAGATGAGGAGTTTGAATCTGGAGAGGAGAGTGAGGAGGAGGCCTCAGCAAGTGGGTCCCGATGGTCAGCGGAGCACAGACCCAGCAGGCAACACCACAGGTCTCACAGTCCTTTGCTCCAAAGAAAATAGTTTCATCATCCACACGATTGTCTCCATGTATTTCAAGAGTCCCTTTTCTTATTGTTGTGGAACAAAGATTTTCAGAGTTACAAAGACAGCTACTGAGTCTATTTTTCAGAAGCTATTAGACATGCATCTATTAGAGGAAGGGAGATATTTTTTTGGAGAACAACTTGGAACAAATTTGCAGGCTCTGCTACATTCTTGGTTGGTGTACTCTGTAGATGAATTCCCTGTGAGTGATAAATGTTAATCATCGCAGGAGTTATTACTAAAATTCCTAAGAGTTTGTGATCCATGAAATTTATTGAGATACAAGCATGATTGGTCAGTGATTCACCTTGACTATATGCTTGTGCAGCTTATAATCAAATTAGAACTGGGAAGGGCCTGGGAAATCATCTGGCCCAATCCTCTGTGTTTTCAAATAAGGACGCCTTGCCCAAGGTCACGTGGTGAGTTGTTGCTTTCACAAGCTGGCTGTCCTCTCTCCCAAGAGAATGCATCCAATTTTCATTTTGATATGTACTATGTGATAATTATACTTTTGGGGAAAGGTAAAATTTGCCATAACATGGCTATATTTAATCAGTAGCAATAATAAATGGATGTGATATATACTAGAGAATTAATCTGTGGAACAATGGGCTCATAGTCTATTTTATAATTGGAATATTTATTTTAAAAATAAAATAGACATAAACAGACTTTAATAGCAATGACACGAACAACAGGTATTTATTACATGTGCAGTTGTAGGCTGTGATACTGTGCCCTAGGGTTGGAAACTATTTCCCAATTTAATTTTCCATCCTCATCACCCCCAGACTTGACCTTGAACCTCACACTCTAGCTCACCAACTTTGCTAGATGACTTTATCTTTCCTCCCTCCTTGCCCTCTCTTCCTTTTCTCACTCTTCTGGCCACTTGTAGATGAACACATATTTATTAAGTGCTATTTATTGTGCCAAATGGCTGATCTATAATAAACAACCATATTATCCTTTATCATTGCTATTTTTGACATCTCTAACCATCCCCAACTGATTTAATCCTGTACATCTTTAAAGGATGCTCTCTGATGCATCCAGGTCCCTAGACCTGCCTTGATCCCCTTACTCAGAAGCAATGAGGTGATCCGCTTCCTCCTGGGTGCCCCCACAATGCACTGGGTGTGTTACAGAACTTATCTGGGAATTACACTGACACATGTTGTGTGTGTATCTGCCACGAGCTGAAGGACAGAGAGGATAGTCTGTTCATTTTAAATTTTATCCACTCATCAATTGTGTGTGTGTGTTTTTTTTTAATCTTTTGGCTTCACTCTTTTTCTATTTTTTTAACTTTTATCCATTTTTTGTCTTAGTTATTACAGTGCCCTTGTACGTGGTAGATTATCTATAAATGTTGGGGCAACAGTGGCCTTTTTTTTTTTTTTTTTTGCTTCTGAATCTGAAATATAAGGTTGCTTCTAGGTTGTCTAAATATTTTAAATTATATACTACCAAATAATAGTAGTCAGCCCAAAGAGATAGAAGTATATATAAAACCCAGGCATCTCTGAGTTTGGGGGTTTTTTTCTTCTTTATTATTGTTTAAACAAACAAGCAGTCAAAGCAACAGAAGAAACTTTATGCCAGGGAGTCAGTGAGTCATTATCTTCAAACTGTAGATGAGGATACAGAGAGTGGAGGCATCAGAAATCCCCTTTCCAACGCCATATGCAAAGCCGATTCTTGAGAGGTAGAGAACGCTGAGTTCCTTGCTGGATTCTCCACATAACAGAAATCCAAACTGTGAAGACCCCTTCCCAGTTGCCAGCAAAGTCTAAGAACTAGTGGAATTTATCTAATTCTTCTGTTTTCTCTGAGAGAATTTATCTAATTCTTCTGTTTTCCCTTTGAGAAGGGGATGGTGGGATTTAGTGAATAGATGGGAACGCTCCCCTTTTATTGGTAGAAACCATAAGGGAGTCATTGGCCTGGAGGCCGTTTATTCATCTAGACACTGTCTGACCCTGGCTGCCTGGGACAGGAAAGTGGCCCTGGAGTTCTTTCCTGGAAAGTTGAGGGCCCTTGTGGTCCTAGTAGCTCTGGTAGACTTGGCGAGCTCGTGGTGGAAATGGCCTCTTTACTCAGTCATCCAGGATTGTTTCCAAATGCAGTTTGATCTGATCTTCATTCCAGTGGCGACAGCCCACTCTGGGGATTGGTTGAGGGTGTGATCGGTACCCCAAGAATGCTCTTGGGTTTGGGTTTCATATCATGAGTTTTTCCAACAGGCACCAAGCAGTGTAGCAGAGAAAGTTCCCTCTTGAGTGTTGAGACAGTTCTGCTTCTTGTTCCCTACAAAGCTCGGGGAGGGGTTGGAATCCCATGAGGGTGTTCTCCTGGGCCCGGCTACTGGTCCACTGAGCATCACACCTTCTCCACCAGAGCAGAATTTGCCCTTTTATCTTCAACCTCGAAAAAGCAAACAACAACCCACAGAATCCTATTTTCCCTCCATAAGTTGTTTGTTTGTTTGTTTGTTTTTACTTTCTCAAAACTGTTCCTATTTTTAACCTCAGTGGACTTAGGTTTTAGTAAAATCTGAAATTGGGTAAAGTAGCATTTCCTTTTATTTATCGTATACAGCAGCTTTCTACCTTAAAGGTTTCCCACATGTTTGCTGGTGTTTGGGATGTGGTAAATATTTGTACTCACCCTGGCCAAACCTGACGTGATGCTATGGGACCTCCCCTGTCTTTCATCATCCTGCTAAAAGAGAAACATTGGCTGTAGAAAAGAGTCTGCTATGACAAGGTGGGGCATGGCATTCTGGACACTCTGTTGTGCTTCCCTCATGCTTTTTTCTCTCTCGTGAAGGCCAGATACTTCTGTGCTTCTCTTCTGAGAAAAAGTTAAAGGGTCATGGGAAGTAGAGCTAGAATTGCCACTTGAATTCAGTGATAGAATTACCATGCCTAGGTAGAAGAGGTGACTACTACTGCTCAGGTCTTTAGCCTACATCGTTGATTTCAGCCTGCAGGGAAGCTCCTAGAACACTTCCTCGCCTATTCAGATGTCTGCCACTCAGATCATTTAGATTTTTATAGCTAGTTTAGAGCTTAGGCTCTGAGGTCAGGCCATTTTTAGCTGTGGGACTTTGGGCAACCTAGTTATCTTCCCCAAGCTGAAATTTACTGATTGGTAAAATAAGGTAGTTATTTTACCTACCCCATCGATAAGGATTAAATAAGGTAATATTTATAAAAGTCTCAGCTTAGTGCTTGTTTTACAGTAAGAGCAAAAATGTATGTACTCATGACAGAGGACATACATTAATTTAATGACATGAAGAAGTATAAATAACAAACATCTGAGACTTTTCTGAGAGGCCGTTTGAATGACATAATAGAGGATACTTGGGGCTATCCATTAATCCATAGTAAAACCAGAGATCAGGTCTGGATATGGATTCATGTTTTTCCAGCAAAGCTTATTTAATTTTTTTGTCATTACTTCAAAATCATTGTATTTTCTTGTTTGGGGGGAATGGTCACCATGGTGTCCAATCCTAAGCATGGTTTATTCTCAAAGAGACAATGAATTTAGAAGGCCGACCTCTGCCTATCATGACAGGAGCCCAGTGAAGAAAGGGAAAATTTCTCTGTTCTGGAGAAATATTCAATGGGGTTTAATTCCTCAGCTTGGAGTCTTTTTTGTAAGAGTGCTTCCCTCTGAAAGAGTGATTATTTTTAACTTATAAATATTAACTAGTGAAATAAGCGTTTAAGGACTTTCAGTGTGGAAAAAAGTAGTTTTTACTGTGTTTCATAACTTTCTAAAATTAGGGAAAATTGTTTTTTTTTTAATAAATAAAGTCAGTGTATGTGTTGGTGTTGTCTAGGGTTTTTGCAAATATATTTTATCCACAAGTAGTACAGGTGGTTTCTTGTAGCCTTAATTTTATTTTTTTCCTGACTAAACTCTGTCAAGTATCTTATTTCTAACTCCTCCTGAGAAAACCCAGCAGCGCAGACAGAAAGCTTCCTTTTAGGACATCAGTCACTGCTAATTGTTAATTGGGCCATAAGCCTCAGGGAATAAAAGAGATGCCTGCATCAGTGCTAGTCACTCCCGTAATTAGCAAGTGATATGTTGTTTCATCTGTGCACAATATTTGATTTAATAAATTCTTTTTCTTCCTGAGACTCTAACAAGCTTCCAAGCCAAGGGTGCTCAAAGTGAGTATGACAGGTCAGAAATCAAAATTTCCATTGCCTAGCCTTCTTCAAGTTAGGGCTTATTCAACAGAGTAATTGGAGCCATGTTGTAAACTGAACCATGATGGTCACTACTCTGTTTCCAGACACAGTGATACAGATCTTGAATCAAAATGGTCCTAAAATCAAGGTATACACTCCGTGTCCTAAGAGATCAGTCTTGAATAAAACAGTAATAACGGCCAACATTTATAGAGTGCTTACTGTATGCCAGGCACTATTCACAATGTTTTACCATACATAGATGTGGTGTCCCCCCATCTTAAAGAGTATAGCTGGTCTCCCCGCTTCCAACAAAGATCTTGGAAACCAGGTCTATTGGGTTGGTAACCATTGACCTAAACTTTCTCCCTGAGGAGAATTGAGAATTTAATTTTTTATCACTTGGGAAAGATCCAATGGGAAGAAACAGAGGGACCCCATCCTACAAAAAAGGAACTTGTCTTTAAAATGGACAAATAAATACAGTGGAAGGTGATGTGATTTTGAAAATCTGGTTTTTTACAAACAGAGGGTGGAGAGGGGTTGGGAGAATGACTGACTACTGAAGTATTCATATAATATTTAAAGAGGTACATATATTCCTGGTAAGCACTGTACCATTAATCAGAAACATAGCACATGCTTGGCTTTTCACTAAGAACTTTTCATACACATTTTTAAAAATTAAATTATCATAACAATCTCATGAAGTTGGTATTATGATTATTATCCCCATTTTACAGATGAAGAAACTGAGTCTCAGAAAAGCTTTCACCAAGGACACACAGTCGGTCCAAGTGTTCATCAAAGGCACACAAATGGCCGTGTATTTACATTTAGTGCTGTCTGACTCTAAAGCCACTAATTCTATCCACTGGGCTACAGCAACACCTTCATAGATGTTGTAAAGAATACACTGACTGAGTCACCTAAAAAATGAATTCACTGTCTACCACCATCATTTGAATTCTTGAGATCACTTCACTACATCAAGTCATGGTTCTTGTCTTGTTTATAAACTGCTGCCACAACCACAAGTTTCCTTTCTCTTTGGCTTGATGTTCATGTGCTAAATGAAGCTAACAGTGCCTGTGGCCAAATCATTGCTTCCGGAGTCTATGTCTTGGAATAAGTGTAGTGAACCGAGAACATGAATTATCCTTTAACTGGTTTTTATAATTTGAATATTCTTATTCCTATTGGAGTTTATCTTTGAACTACCAAAAATACTAGAAATAAAGCCAGAAATTTTCAAAATAAGGGGTCACCTGGCACTGTGGCCCTGGACCAGTGGAAAAGGAAGGAAGGCCCCACGGTGTGTTTCATTTATTTTGCTTCCTTACAGGAATTTTTCTGGGTAACTAAGAGCGAGTGAAACTAGGACTCTGGGTTTCGTTGGAGTACTGTTTCACTGGTGAAGGCTGCCCTTGTTTTGAGTTTGTGCTTGTCCTGGACCTGTTTCAGGAGGCAGCCCTATTATCTAACTATGCCATCTTTCAAAGGGGTTGTGTGTATGGGCAGGGGGAATGTTCCAGAGTTCTAAATGCAGAAGTTAACAAAACAATCAGAAAGAGAAAAAGAGGATAAATGTTCTGTCCTCCAAAAAGGAGATACTCTTAAAACAAGAGGACAAAGGACAGGTCCTCACCCAGGGATACGCCCACGGGAAAGGCACACAGAGCTGTGCAGTCCAAACCAGCAGTCTTAAGAGCATGGGGTTTAGCAAACAATGGTTGCTGTACTCCACCCACACCCTGGAGCTGAATTTCAAGTTCTGAATTTAGACAATACAGCTGGAATTTCTGCAGTTTCATTCCCTGACACATGGAGCTTCGGGCAGCTCTCGTTAAAAATATCTGGACAAATATTGCAAGAATGAAAACGAATATTTGAAAAGTGAAATATGTCCGTGGTGAGTTGGAGTAAATTCTTGCAGGCAGGATGAAATAAAATAGCTTTTGAAGAGTCCCTCCAAGCAGGTTAGTAGTTTTATAATGGCTTGAGGATGTAGGATGAGTTTGTTGGAGGGAAAAAAGATAGAATTTTGATTATATCCTTGCTTTCAGGGTAGACTCAGGAAACCTTCATACACAGAAGATAACTTTACATTTGATAAATTATTTGCAAGCCTTGGTGCACCACACTGTTCCCTTCTTGACATTTCCTTGGGAAATGTTGCTGCATTAATGTGTTCCTAATTGGTAAGTGGTAAGAACTAAATATCCTAGAGCAGTGTGGTCAAATGTTGGTTTAACACTGCAGAGTCAGTTCTTCCAGAGCTTCTGAAGACTCTCCAGGATTACACTGAGAGGATTCACCTGGCAGTAGACTCTTTCCCACTGGGCATTACCAACTTCCTGGGGGTGACCTGACAGCCACATCCTCCAACAGAGCAACATAGAATTTGGAATTTGAAGGTCTGGGTTGGAGTACTAGCTCCATCGTTCAGTGCTTGGGTGATGCCCATTAAGCCCTTTAACCTCTCCAGTGAGTTCCATATCACTAAATCGAGAGTGACAGCATCTACTCTACCTACCTCATGAAGGGGGTGTGACTCTGGAATGAGGTCAAGTGTTCAGCGAACTCTGAAGTATGGAGCCCTGCAACCGTCTAGAGCAAGCTGAAAATTTGAGGGGCTGTGAAAAGGCTTAAGGAGGAAATCTAAGACAGTGGTTAAGAGCTGGAGTACAGGAGTAAAATGGACCTGAATCTGAATCCTTTTCTGTGGCTTTGTAAAACTTTTCTTGGGCAACATTTACCATCTTCAAGCTGTTAGCGGAGGGTCTGATATAGTTAGTGTGTGATAAATTTTACCTAGTACCCTACTGAAGGAGTTGGCATAGTTTTGTGGTGAAAGATGTGGCCCTGGAGTCAGATCACCTAGATCCTGTGAAAGGGCAAGTCTTTTTTTAAGAGGTAACATCATGACTCCCCAAAATAAAATGCACACTTGTAAAGATGATATTTAACTTATTAATTAATGAGGGAACCAATGTCTCAAAGGAGAATTCCAAATACCACACATTTAAGAGGCAGTCAGGAATGCTAAAATGAAATCATGAATAGAAATGGAAACAAGCCGGGCGCCTGGGTGGCTCAGTCATTAAGTGTCTGCCTTCCTCTCAGGTCATAATCCCAGGGTCCTGGGATGGAGCCCCACATAGGGCTCCCTGCTCCACAGGAAGCCTGCTTCTCCCTCTCCCACTCCCCCTGCTTGTGTTCCCTCTCTTGCTGTCTCTCTCCCTCTGTCAAATAAATAAATAAAATCTTAAAAAAAAAAAAAAAGAAATGAAACAAAGTTTTTAACATGGTGGGAAGAGAAATCAGTTGTCTCTTCACCTGATAGAATCCATTTGCACGTCTACAGACAATTGATTGCAACGTTATCAGTTTTCTACAACTTACAGAATTGAAATTAGCTGAGAGACAACAAAATAATTCAAAGACAACAAAAGCCTAAAACCATAGTGCTTGGAGCAAGTTAATCTAGAAAATGAGAGAAAAGGACATTTTTTTTTATTTTGCACCTTAATATTGTGAACTTAAATTCCCATGCTAAAAACTCATGGGAAATAGTACAACACAGAAGAGAGAGCTCACTCTCTCTAAATAAGTAAATAAATCTTAAAAAAAAAAACCTCTTACCCATGAATTATCTCTATGTTTGTTTTTAAGCTACTCCCAACTTTTGCAAAACTCTCTTAAAATTACAAAGTTTTCTCCTATTTCATTATTCAGACTGTTCATTTGATTTGATATGTTGGAAAAAACATTGATTTAGGGGTGTGATTAACGTGGTATCAAGTTATAGCCATGTAACATTCAAATTGTGGGAACTTAGACAAGCGACTATAACTCTTTGAAATTTGTTTATTGATATACAAAATGGGAACAATAATATTACCACTGATGTGAGAAATAAATAAAATAATGTGTGTAAAACCCCAGGCAAAGCACCTAGCAGGCCCTAATAAAAAAAATAAATAAATAACTACCCTTATCCTAGGTTTTTCCAGGAAAAGTGTATGTGTTGTTATTTCATATGTACACCATGATTTGGTATTATTAATTTTTTTTTCCTTTAAATAATAGTGTTCCAGATCACTTTGGAGAAAAGTACTAGATTTGGGGGAAGATATTAATGAAGACCCAAGTAAAGTGAGAGGACAGATAGGAAGATTCAACATAATAAATATAGTAATTCTCCCTGAATGTATCTATATATTTAATAAAATTTAAATAAAAACTTAAGCATGTTCAATATGGAACTTATCAAGATTTAAAATTTTTAAATTTAAAAGATTTGAAAATTTATATGAAAGTGCAAAGTCTCAAGATAGACAAGACACAAGAAGAGGAGGAGGAAGAAGAAGGAGAAGAAGGAAGAAGGAAGAAGAAGAAGAAGAAGAAGAAGAAGAAGAAGAAGAAGAAGAAGA
>NW_027397072.1:81937008-81987478 GCF_003265705.2 Callorhinus ursinus
AAGAAGAAGAAGAAGAAGAAGAAGAAGAAGAAGAAGAAGAAGAAGAAAGAAGGAGAAGGAGAAGGAGAAGGAGAAAGGGGAGGAGGAGGAAGAATATTTGAAGGACTAGTTAAATCAGATCTCAAATCTTTTTATAAATCTATAGCAATTAAGGCATCATAGTATTAGTGAAAGGATAGATACATTGACCAATAGGACAACACTGAAAGACTTCAGAAATGAACTCACACATACTTGAAGACATACTATCAATAAATGATCATGAGACAACTGGCAGCCCGTCAGAAAAAAAAAATGAATTGAATTGCCATCTTTCATCATACAGAAAAATGACTTTTCAAATATACCTGTTGTGCTCATTCATTGGCTGAGAGCATCCCAAGGGAAATATGGACTGGTATGAACATCAAGATATATCTAAAGGTGTGGCAACTGGAGGCTGTCAATGAGTTATGTTCCCTATAGAAAGTTCTCTTGAGGGGTGCCTGGGTGGTGCAGTCGGTTAAGTGCCTAACTTGGTTTCAGCTTAGGTCATGATCTCAGGGTTGTGAGATCGAACCCCATGTCAGGCTCCGTGTTCAGCATGGAGTCTGCTTAAGTTTCTCTCTCCCTCTTCCTTTGCCCCTCCCTCCCCCCACCCACTCTCTCTTTCTAAAATAAATTAAAAAATCTAAAAAAAAAAAGAAATTTGTCTTGAAAGGGAGCACAGTATCTCCATGATGACAACACATCCCAAATATGAAAATATTTGGAAGATAGTGAGCTGCCATAAAAATGGAAAATAGTACCTCCCCTTCTCTCTCAGATACTCAACATCAATATGATCCTTCTTCTATGACACAAAACAGCCACAACAAAATGTTCCTATTAAACAATATTACTAGTTCTTATATGACCCAGTTTCATCCTTAAATTAAACTTGAATGAAAATTCATATTAGGAGAGACAAGACATGAGAATAGAAAATATATATTTGTTTGCAAGTATAGCAATAACAAGTGCAAAATATTTGCATTTAGTTTAATAGAGACAAGAGCCAATCCCACTTCTATCCTTGATTCCTGGACCCATGTATTCAAGTTACAGTTAGCACAGAGTCACATACTGGTGCTTAGTTCAGCCTACATACCACATCTTCTTAAGACTATTACCCAAATTCACAAGGGAGTTTCTCCCAGCTGACTCCATAACCGAGTCTTCAATTGACTATGCCCTACTCTGGGTAGTAGGGCATATGGTAAAACTAGTGAATTCTGTTGGTTTCAGCATACTATATTAATTCTTTTGCTATAAAATATGGGGTTTTGTCATATGTTGTCATAATTTTGTGATTATAAATAAGTAAACATCATGACTATAAATAAATAGTATGGCTTTCAGAAGGATGCAAAGCAAGGTAAACAAATTTGTTTCCAGAATACATGCTAGAGAATGGGAGAGGGAGGAGCTGCATAAATTTTTCCTTCATAAAAACAATGAAAACACTGGCAAAATTATCCAAATTAACTTCAGAGCTCTGACAATTGGCTGAAAGCTCACAACAATCTGAAGATTTTTTATCCAAGAAAAACTACTAGATCTCGGTAAAGATGGCAGGTTTTGTGGTGTTTTGTATGACTTACTCCTATTCTCAAAAAGCCCCATGACCAGCGAATTGTGATTATCTGACAGCTCCTTGGAAAAGTCCAGTTCACAGGTCTTGGGTTATTTGGTCTGAATCAGAGCTTGTTCAGTGAGAAAAACTCTATCCTTGGTGTGTTTGTCAAAAACAATCAGCAGAAATGGTTTAATATCACAGCTGCCTAAGGCTATGTGATACGAGCTACAGCAAACAATAACTAGCCAACAATTTAAAAGGAAAATCTGAGAAATGAGGCATCTATAGAAACTTTAAAAAGCTATAACATATTTCTGGGGATTTACAAGTCCTCACACATGTGCAGGATCTCAAATCTTTTTATAAATCTATAGCAATTAAGGCTAGACCTGAGATAGACCTGAGAGCATTTTGGTTACCTCTGGCTATCTTTAAATCCCAACACAAGTGGGAAATAAAGGTTATGGCAGACTTGTAAACTGCCTGAGCATTGAAGGCATGAGTCGACAAACACATAAATTACAACTACAGGGATTTCAGTTATTTTACCATCCCATAAGATATGTTGGTGATTACCTTGATGACATGCTGATAAGGCTAGGTGACCAAGAAATAGCAAGGAGCATTGATGTCTTGTTAAGATATACATTGCATGAGAGAATAGGTGACTCTTGCAATGAAAATTCAAGGGTCCTCCAGGTAAGTGAGGTTTCTCAGGTCAGTAGTCTCAGGCAGGTTATTCTTTCTTGTATTCATCAAGGTTTTATCAGGAAACCATGAAATCCTCAAATGTTGGTAAATAAGGATTTCTCAATGAAGAATTTATTTAGAAGGGTGAAGACAGAGTTAGGAATATCAACGGAGGATGGTGAAATACCCTTGGGCTAGCAAAGGAAGGAAGTCTTTTCTATCCCTAGACTAAAGATTCCTAGAGGTGAAGGGTCCACACCACCTGCTTGTGCAGTTTATGTGTGCCCATTGGCCCTGTCATGCCTGATTCCAGATATACCAATCTGGTATTTTGTTTGTTGCTTGGCCTACCTAAGCTGGTTCAATTGGGTCAGACAGAACTCAGCTCACAATAAACAGTTTGGCAACATAGTCACTTTGTCTCATGGTCAGAAGCTATAAGATCCCAGGAGCATGCTAAAATTTTTAAAGCTGCTTTAAAGGGATGTTGTAATTTTGTGCTGCAGATGGCATGGCCTTGCTCCAGAATTGCAGGTGTCGGTTTTGTGATTCTTCTACACAATTCTGCCATAAACTCCATATAGTGCCTTTTATTGCTAGATATCTCTAACGCCACAGGGTCCACTACATCTGATGGCTCAAGTAAGCATGGCTGCTTATACCAATGCCTGGAGCTGTTGCAGAGCCCTTCTGACCTGAGTCCCATTCAAAGCTGGCAGCCTTCTGTTTTACTTGATAACTGGATCAGAGAGACATTACCAAGTGTGGAATATGCTGTCTCTGAAGCCCAGGGAGGTCTGCCAGATCTTGGGCTTGCTTTTTAGTGATGAGAAGTACAAAACATGACATTTTGTCCTTTACATTGGAAGGGATTGTCTCAGTATGTCCCAGATCTTTGGGTCATAAAATCTTCAGGAAGGAGCAGATCCCTGAATCTTCATATTGTTTATCTTCCAAATTCTGCATCTTATCAAGCCTTCCAAAAACATTTGCCATTTCTTGTTCATCGAGCCATTAGAATGATGTCATTATGATGTTCTATATAAAGTTCATAAGGCCCAGCTATCTTCAGATTATGACAGAGGGTTAGAGATTTAACATAGCTCTGGGGCAAAAACATACAGATATACTGATGTCCATTCCATGAGAATACAAGTTGTTTCTGGCTCTCCTTCTGGATAGGGGTGAAAATAAATGCATTCAATGATGGGTGGCCACATACATTGTACCTGAGTCCCTGTTACCAGCTCTAGCATAGTACCACATACAAGTAGCAGTTGCAATTGGGGCAATTATTTGTTTGAATTTGCAACAATACACTATTAACCTGTAGTATGTATATGCTCTTTATAGGAACCAGATTGGTGAATTAAATGGAAATATTATTGGGACTACACTCACCATATCACTTAAGTCTTTAAGGGTGGAACTAGTCTCTGCCATTTACCAAGGTATACAATACTGTTTTTAATTTAATATCTTGGCCACAGTGGGGATGTGGATTGACCTTGGCTTTCCAAGCTCTTACCCCATGGGTCAAGGGAAAGGTGTGGAGTTCTTCCAACCTCCAAACCTGTCCACTTTAATTATACATTTGGAGACTAGGGAAATGACCACTGGGTGGGTCTTTGGGGACAATAGACCCACAGTCAGCTGAACATGGGTGAGGAATCAATTTATTATATTGCTCCTGTATATACACACTTTAACAGGTCATAATGATCCTTCAGATCTCTGGGTATTAAAGTCAAATCAAACCCTTTTGTCCAACAGTCCTTGAAATATCTGAGTGTCCCTCTTTTCTCAGTGATGGTTCTCTGAGTAAATGGCTGTAGGTCCCTTTAGGGAAGGACTAGGAAATCATCCCATATATACTTGCTCCAGGGTTACAAAGTAATTCCTTCTGGGGGTCTGGCCTCTACTTCGGTCTCTGGGTTCTAGTTCTGAAATCTGGCTCAGTTTTGAAAGCTGGCAAGTACTGTCATGTTTATTTGGGTGGTGTGATAAACTGAATAATGACCCCAAAGGTGTCCATATCCTAATCCCCAAAATCTGTGAATGTGTTACCTTATACGGCTAAAGAGATTTTGCAGGGGGACCTAATATAATCACAAGGGTCTTTATAGAGGGAGGCAGGAAGGTCAGACTCAGAGGAAGAGATGAGAGGCTGGAGGGTCAAAGTCAGAGAGAGATTGAAGATGCAATGTTGCTGGCTTTGAAGATGGAAGAAGGGGCCATGAGCGAAAAGATGCAGGTGGCCTCTAGAAGCTGGAAAAGGCAAGGGAATAATTTTTCCTTAGAGCCTACAATAAGAACTAGCACTGCCACCACCTTGATATTGACCCAATGAAACCCATTTTAGAGTCCTAGAATTATAGGAGAATGAATCCGCATTTGTTCAATCCATTAAATTGGTGGTAATTTGTTACAGCAGCAATAGGAATCTAATGTAGACAGCTTCCTGAATCATTTATCCCTTGGTATTTGATTGTAAATATTGAGTACCTTTGTTCATTACCCACCTATCACACCCAAAGGCAAGATAGATTCCCTTCTAATTACCTCCTCTGTAGCGTTCTTCAGGTCAGACTCACAGCCTGCCAATCTTCATGCTCATCACATTTCTTCCACCTTGTCTCTCCTGCTTTGGGATCTTTTCCTTCTCATTGCCATCAGTGAGTCTCCCTCCCATCAGGCTTCCTTATAAAGGATAATGACTACTGAGCTTCTCAGTGCTGCTGCTGTCCTCTCAACAGTACATTCTTTAGTGTTTAGTAGATGGGTCTCTTCCAGAAACTCCAACAAAGAACAAAGTTGGCTGGTGGTGGATTTCTGGCTTTTCATGATGGATCCACTCAAATGTTGCCAATTCTTTGAGCCTTTTGACACCCCCCCCCTTTTTTATCATTTGCCATACAAGTTTGGGTATTTTTACTTCACTTAATTTGGAACATCACTTTCTCTAGGATTTCAAAAGCTAACCTAGCATATTAGTACCATCTCCCAAAATTCTTGCTGGAGTGTTAAATCCTGAATCACGAGAGAGTGTGCCTATATTTATAAATCTTTTTTATCAAACTTTTTGTACCCCTCACGACCTTGATGCAGCACCCTCAGGACCTGGTCCCATCCATACTCCACCAGCTCCTACCAGTGCATGTGGTCTAGGCCCTGCTGCTCACTTGGAGTGTGGTCACTTTCCCCCTTCTCAGGCCTAGCACTCCTGCAGCTGGGCAATGTTAAGAATTAATACTAGTTAGTGGCCAGGAGGAGAGATGAAGGTAGATCACGAAGGAGCACACGTAGTCTTGCAAAGCAGAGACCTCAACACCATCTTCAGCCAAAGGTAGAGGAGTGCAGGAGTTTGGCCAAGAACAGTGGGCCATTCCGATAGGCCCAGAAATTCAGAGTATCTGCCATGCAAGATTTTTAAGTTCATTAACCCTGATGTCTCAGGATCAACCTTTCCTAATCAGCACCCTGATCTTGGGAATTACTGGGATTGAGAATTCAACTCCTATGGAACTCTGCTATTTATATTATTAAGTTCTGTGTCTGATCCTTAGCTTTTTCTGCTCTCCAACTACAGGAGATAAGAGTGTCTTTATAGGCTTCTGAGGAGGCTTCTGGCTCCATATTTTGTATTAAATTGGTAATTAATCACCCTCATATTTCACTACCTCTTCCTAATTCATTAATGACATTCAGAAATAGCCATCTAATCTCATTTTCCTTATATTTACTACTTCCATATGTCCCTGAAACACCTGAGCTATTGCACCTGCCTTTGTATCTCCTTCCACTAGTATATAGTCCCAGTACATGACCAATGAAAGTTTTAATAACTGTACAATAACAGCATATCAAAGGCTACACACACACACACACACACACACACACACACACACACACCATTGTATATGAGGTCCTTATTGCTAACTGATGGGTGATACAGTTCCAAAATCTCATTTTGAGTCTGATTCCTGGGACCAATCCTGGCACCAACTGTCTTAGGCCTGGTTCCCTGGGAGACAGACTCTGAAAAGCAGATTTGCATGCAGGAATTCTAATAGATGGTGTTCTCAGGAACACCTGTGAGGGACTAAGAGCAGATAGGGATTAAGCAGAAGGAGAGATTTACCTGTGATAGAATTGCATCAAAGGTCTCTGCCAAACTCATAGGGAATTCTTAAGCTGAGATGGCCCTTGAGAGATGACCTGAACTAAAGCAAGGGGGCCAGGCCTTTTTACCTCCAGTAGGACCCATCACTAGATGTGGGTTGCCCCGGGAAGCAGTCATTACCTTGGATGGATGCTCACAGGATGCTCAACAGTACCTGGTCTCGCCTTTATTCAAGGAGCTTTGGGTTTGTGAACTGAGTTAAATCTGAAAATTGGTAAGTGGCCATGAATCTACTGTGGTTATTTAAGCCAATGTCTGGTTAACAGACCCAGAGTTTTAAGGGATCGAGACAGATATTCGAAGGTTTCCTTGCTATTTCATCCTGGGAAGCCAATCATTAGTCAATGACTGCCAAAGATCTCTGAAGATCAGACCATTCTCATACCCACACAAATCAATCTGATGACTACAGTAATTGCAGCTACCTTGCCTGTGGTTAGTAAGCACATTTCAAGAGTTTATCATCCACTGAAATCTGGAAGTCCACCTCAAAGTCAGTATCTCCCAAACATATCTATCGCCTATGGAAACGGCCATTACAGTGTTTTTCAAAGACATGTATGCTAAGCCCCATATCACCAAACTGAGACTTAGCTTAGTTACAGTTTCAGCTCTCCCAGAAATGGAATCCTACACCAATCAATCAGGGATCCCCTGATCAGCACTTAATTAGGTAATCTGCCTGATGGAGCCCTACCATCCCCTAAAGGAAAGTAACCTTACCATAACCAATTTACTTTTTTGCCTAATATAACTTCCTTATTCTTGCTCCCTTCAGCCTGTAAAAGTTTTCATTTGTACAGCTCCTTGGAGCTCCTTTCCATCTGCCAGACTGGATGCTGCCTGACTCATGAATCATTGAATAAAGCCAATAAGATTTTTGAAATTTACTCAGTTGAATTCTGCATCCTAACATGGTCAAGGAGTCTGCACAATTTTTAGCTATATTAATCCCATAGGTCTTCAGGTCCAAAACATTTTCTTAGGATGATCATAGAAACTTCTCTGGTTCTCTGACTCTGCTGTATTAAGAGAATTTAAAATGTCGAGCCTAACCTTGTCTTCCTTTACACACTCCCACACAGCAGGAAACAGCAACCCACCTACTATTGTGTTCCTTGTGTCTCCCCCATTGCCCTAAGGCAGCACCCACTCGGTCCTGCAAGGCCTTTCTGCACTGGGCATGTTATTCCGGGTGAGTGCTGATGACAAAGAAATTTTTCCAGCATTATGTGAAATGGATTACCAGACTCTCATCTTCTTATTCTCATCAGTGTTTTTCTATTTCAGCCAGGCTTTTCCTTTATTAGCTTCTCCTTTAAGTGAAGGCATGTTCCCTGCACCCACTGCTGGTAACAATTATTGAATAGGTTAAGGATCAATCACAAGTAACAGAATCCACTATCTAGTTTACAAGGAATATATTAACTGGCATACAGTAGTTCATAGTATCATTGGGAGAGAAGGAGAGATGGGTCTGGGCCTAAATGTCCACATAAAATGCCTAAAAGTTGCTGTTCCTGCTGCTGCCATCATGGCTAGCAGACATCAGATGCCAGGAAGCCCACGGTAGTCCCACTGCTATTAGCCCTGCTGCCCTTTTGTATCAGGGACTGGACTTTACAATCCCTAAAAGACAGACGCCTTACCTCCACCTTTATCAGCAAATAGGAGTATTCACAGAGCCAACTTCCTTTGCTCTTTCCAACTCAAATCCAGTGGCAATGCACCTGGTTGGAGGAGCCCACATCCACCTGTGTTACAGCTAGAAGAAGTGCATATTGAATTCTGTCTATGACACAGGAAGGAAGATATCGATCACAGCATGGGAATATACTCCAACATACAGAGGCTTTTCAAAGGATGATATATATCCTCAAGTGTTGAAAAATAAAATAAAAAGATCCATTACATCTTTACAACATGAAAAACCATTTACCGTATGGTGATTGTTGTAGAAAAGCAGAGTATACCATAGTAAGTCACCTTCATCTATTTGCTTATTTATGTATTTATTGTTTGCTTCTTCTGTCTGTAGTATGAGCTTCTTGAGGCCTAAAAGTTTTATGTGCATGGATATATCTGCTGGCTTTAACTAGGACAGAGTTTAAACCAGAATAGTTAGTCAATAATTATTGAACAGATTAAGAAATAAATAGATCTATTTATATCTAGCTAGGCTTCTTGATATATGGCCCCAATGTTGCACACAAATGAATGCAAGGCTTACTATTGTTATTTTTAGAATCTAAAATTGTGCTTAAAAATATAATAGCTACTCAGTTAATTGTATTATTATTTTGAAGTTGACCAAATACTGTTGTTGTTTGACATTTAAGAAAATAACATGCCTGAGACTACACAGTTAGTAAAGACATGTGATTTTGGTGTTAAAAATTCAAATTCTGCTCCTGACACATGGGTGACCCTGAACAAGTTACCCTAGTTTCTGTGCCTCAATTTCCTTATCTATGAAATAAAGGTAATAATAGTAATCATAAGATTGTGGTGATTTTTAAAAATTATACTTAAAGGCCCTAAAACAATGTCTGTCGCATGATGGACATTCAATGGCTATTTATTATTTTTACAAATGGCCAATTCATTCCATCATTATATATAGAGATGTGGTTTCTGCAGTTGTAGGGTCTCGGTCTGGATGTCAGGCCTCTTGCTTCTCTGGCTGGGTTTTCTTCTCTGGCATTTGTCTAAATCCATGGAATGTTTTTTAAAAGCTTTTTTTTTTTTTTTAAATATTGGATATTTTATTTCTTCCTTTTAAGTCTTTTTATTTATTTATTTATTTGAGAGAGCGAGAATGAGAGAGAGAGCGAGCACATGACATGATAGGGGGAAGGGTCAGAGGGAGAAGCAGACTCCCTGCTGAGCAGGGAGCCTGATGTGGGACTCGATCCCGGGACTCCAGGATCATGACCTGAGCCGAAGGCAGTTGCTTAAGCGACTGAGCCACCCAGGCGCCCCCTAAATCCATGGAATGTTAAAAAAAGGTCCATTAACAAGTCTACCACTGAATCAGCAGTTTCTTGAGGGCAATTACCAAGTCTTACTCATCTTTATTTCTCTAAAGCCTGGTGCAGTAGCTAACACATTTAGCAAAATGATTTTCAGCTTTGCCTTAAACATGCTCAGATAAGGTCACATATATTAAGTTCTTATCCATTCATGTTGGTTAAACATAAGAATTCTGTAGGTTTTTCTGAGAGAGTATTTGGTTTAGTATAAGATAAGAAAATGAGCATGAGTTTCTCTGAAACTTAGATATCTCATACAAAGGAGAATAAGGAAACCAAGAAATAATCATGATAAACATGACTCAGAAAGAGAGGGGTAACAACCCATATTCAGAAAATGTAGCAATTCATCCTTGCCCAGACTGGTCACAAGGAAAGCCCAGAGGTTGAGTTACAGGGTGGGGAAGTGTTTATTAAAGGAGGTTGGAGAACATGAGACTGGTGTTTCTAATATTAATGTGATGTCAAGAGAACTTGTGCCTCAGTATTTTGCAAATAATCCAATTACACACAGCCTTTGTAGAGTAGGAAGGTAGAGTACATTGGGACACAATCTTATGATAGCTTCCACAGATCCATAAACATTATGGCTGCTGGGGTTTATCTGAAAATGGTATGCCAAGTATGAAATGCAACAAGAATTGCAATGATCAAATGTGGGTAAATAAGTCCCAAGGAAAGGAGGTATGAAAGTGTTTATTGCATGAATTGGAGGCAGATAGTGGTTAAGATTATAGGCTTTAGAGCTTGACTACCTGGGTTTTTATATTAGCTTTTATATTGATTAGATTTATGGTGTTGGGTAATTGATCTTCATTTTCTCATCTCAAAAATAATGGTCATATGAGCTGTTGGGAAATGAAAATAGAATTCTTGGAAAGTGTTTAAAGTACTGCTTGTCAGTGATAACTGCTCAACACATGTTAATTGCTATGATCATTTCCAAGCAAAATATGAACCTCATTCAAACTTCCTTTGGCCTTTCAAGAATACTGATAACTAATACACCGTCATTTTTAAAAAGACTCTCCGATCTAAACTGGAATTCAATGGAGTCCTTTTGTCCAGGAGAATGATAGAACCACTTCCAGTAAAAGATGTGGTACACTGTGGTAGGGAAGGAGTCTTCGGTTGGGCAAACTCTGAAAAAGGCTTTTCTTGGCTCCTTACCTTCCACCTGTCCCACATAATGACGTTGTTGCTTCTCACTAAAATCTATTTTCGCACTTCCAAATGTCCAGTTCTCACATTTTGGGTGAGGCCTCCGTAACTCCGTAGCTTCGAATTTATAAGTGCATCCAGATTGTACTTCAACCTACTTGATCTTGAATAGGGAAATCACAAATCCCTGACTAGATATGTGTGGGTCTAGACCTGGACCCTCCCTTCTGTTGCACTGAGTTATTATCTCTCCCTATTGCCAATATCACTGTCTTGATTTCCTGTCCTCTTGATTTCTTTATTTTTTTTAAAGATTTTATTTATTTATTTGACAGAGAGAGACACAGCAAGAGAGGGAACACAAGCAGGGGGAGTGGGAGAGGGAGAAGCAGCCTTCCCGCAGAGCAGGGAGCCCGAAGAAGGGCTCGATCCCAGGACCCTGAGATCACGACCCGAGCTGAAGGCAGATGCTTAATGACTGAGCCACGCCGGTGCCCCCTCTTGATTCCTTTATATGGATCCAAGATTCCATCAGACATCAAATCCTCTCAGCTTAAAGAACTTTTAATATTTTCTATAGTTAGCGTCCCTGGAGTCAAATTTTCTAATTTTAGTTTAACTGGGAAAGATGTCTTCATTTGTTTCTCTTTTGTAAGGATATTTTCACTGGACATAGAATTCTAGGTTGACAGTTGTTTTTCCTTTCAGCACTTTAAAGACCCAATTCAATTGTTTTCTGGCCTCCATTGTTTTTAATAAAAAGTCAGCCATAATTTTACTGTTGTATTTGTCTATTTAATATGTCTTTTTTTCTTCTATCCACTTTTAAGAATTTCCTTTCATTACTGATTTTAAGCAGTTTTACTATGATTTCTCTACTATGTATGTTTCTCTTTGTTTTTATGCTGCTTAATTTCACAGAGATTTTTGGATTTGTATGTTGATTTTTTTAACCCAAATTCAAGACACATTTGGCCATATTCCTTCAGATATTTTCTCTGAGGAAAATACCTTCTTCTTCTGGGGTTCCAATTACACAAATGCTAGACTGCCTCATATTTTCCCACTGGTCATTGAAGGCCTGTTTTTGTATGTGTGTGTCATTCTTTTTTCTCTTGAAGTTCAGTTTGGATGGTTGTTGACCAGTTTTAGAGCCTAGTGATCCTTTCCTATACAGTATCCTCTCTCCTTAGGTAGGTCAATACTATAATTTTTTCCCTGTTAATGTATATTTCATTTCTATAATTTCCACTTCTTTTTTTAATAGCTTTCCTTCTATGTTGTTATTATCAATGCTCAAAAATCTGCCCCTTTTTTCCCATAAATCCCTTACATATTTATAATAGCTGTGTTAAAGTCCTTGTCTGCTAATTTCAGATCTTTACATATACTTCTATTGTTACTGTGTTTTTTCTGATTAGAGGCATAGTTTTCTGCCTCCTAGGGTATCTAACATTTGGACACTTTGGATGATATGCGGTAGAGATTCTGTATTTTGTTAGTTTTCTCCAAATAATATTGAGTTTTATTCTTCCAGGCAATTAAATTACTACTGTATCCAGTGATCTTGTGGATGGTTTGGTTTTAGACTGTGTTTGAATAAGTTATCGCAGTGTTCATTTGTCAGATTACAGAAATTCCTTATATGGGTGAGAAATTTTTATTATGATTAATGATATTTTATCAACTTTTCCATGGAATTTTTCTCTTCTACTTTTTAATGTGGTGAATTATATTACTTGATTTCCTAGTATTAAACCAACTATATGTGCCGCTAGTAAACCAACCTTGTTGTTACATATTATCTTTTAAAATGTTGATGAATTCTTTTGCTGATATTTTGTTAGGATTTTTATCTGTGTTCACCACAGACATATGATATATGATATATATAATTTTATCTTACTCGTATATATCAGAATGTTATCACAAGCATATTCTGCTCCAAGATGAAGTCATCAACTTTCCCCTTCTCTCTCAGCAACACCAATCTAAATCCAATCTGTACCTCAAGTTTCGGTTGAACTATTCTATTTCTTTCATGAATTTGGTCTTAATTCTTCTATTCACAGTGAATCATTCCATTCTGTATGTAACAGTTTAACTTTGTTACGCTTTTTCTGTATGATAACCCTTCGTATCTAGTATGTCCAGGAAGTTTGAATATTTCCTCCACAAGACTGTGATCCTCTTAAAAGAGAGACCTTAATAGAGAGACCTCCTGGGTGGCTCAGTCAGTTGAGCTTCCAACTCTTGATTTCAGCTCAGGTCATGATCTCAGGGTCCTGAGATCGAGCCTACATGGAGCCCCACATCAGGCTCACTCAGGAGGGAGTGTGCTTCTCTACATCTCCCTCTCTATCTGCCCCTGCTCTCTCTCTCTCTTTCTCTCTCTCTGTCTTTCAAAAAAAAATCTTAAAAAAAGAGAGAGAGAGACCTTTGTTTATAAACTTTGCAAGCTCTATCGCCATGCCTGAGACAAAGCAGGTGCTCAGCACATCTGTTGAACTCGTTTATACCATGTTTCACATGCTTTTGATTTGGAAGGCCTTGTTCTTCGTTGCTGAACTCACTTTCTTTGCTTACATGGATTCCATGATACCCTTTACTTTTCTCTATATAGTTGGAATTAAATAATAATAATGCTGGTGATTATAATGATAATATAACCAGCACAGAGCCAAAATGGCTTCTTCTGACCTCAAACTCATTCCACCAGAGACTTGGGGGTGAAAGATACAACAATCCATCAGTAAAACAAATTGCTGGAAAGCAATTTAGTTCTTTACCTTTCTCTTGTGAAAAGGCTAGATATGAAGATAATTCTGAGACAAATGCCTTAAACCATTTTAAAAAATAATTTCACATCTTTCTCTTACTCTGAGGACTCACCACAGTGTGCTGGTATCCAAAGTCATCCTTTTATTCCAAAAGGAATGGATACCAAAATGTTTCAAATGCATGCAAGGTCTAGATTCTTTTTTCACGCTTTCTCTTTTTCTTTAGATATCGAATCTTTCTTCTCTGTGATCTTTTTCCCTTTTTAAGGTTTCCTCCCCAGGAATCTACTGGATAAGGCTGGTAAAGCTGAAGGAGGCCTGAATGCCATTAGTCAAAGACAAAGTTTTCCCCGGCAGGTAGAGGAAGTAAAGCAACTATGAAATTTTTATTTTACTTTAACTTTTTGTCCCCCTCACATTAAAAATTATCAGCCACCTATTACATTTACCAAACTTTTAATTTTCACACATATATAATTCTCATAATAACTCTGGGAACTGAGCCAGGTAATGGACTTTAATGGCCTCATGGATCAGAAAGAAAAAGAAATTCTGGTGAACACAAGATGATAATTAAAATAAACTAGTTAGAAAATGTGTGTAGGGAAATGCAGCAGAATTATGATTTCTTAATAACACACTAATCATTTTTATTTTGAAGTATCAAATGTCACATTAACAAAGCAAAATTTGGGGTTGTTTTAAACACTTCCCTGGTGTTCTAAGCATGGGACAAGTCTTCCTAGTGAGAAATACGTCTCTGTCTGGGAGGTTGGTTTTGTTTCCACTTAACAAATAAATAAGCTAAGGATCAGAGCACTTATCACCTGCCTAAAATCGCACAATCGGTGAGCGGCAGGATAAGGATTGGAACCCAGAAATAATTCAGTCATTTGAGATGGACCTCACTAGTGTTTTACTTTACTTTTTATTTTTTGCTAGAATTTTGGTTGGTTGATTGGTTGGTTAGTTGCTTAACTGTTGTTTCCTTCCATTTCATACTGGAAGTACATCTTACCATCAACTTTTACCCCATCTTTGGACATCTCCCAAACACTACTTTTCTGATTATATGAGCAGGAAATTTTAGCTCCCAATGGACACTTCCTATTATCTATCTAGCTTTTCAGAATATAGCACATCCTCCCCATCCAAACAGTGGGGGCTCTTCTGTGTTTTGAGCTCCATTATTATATGGCCTTCATTATTACCTGCATTATTTCATACAGGTATTTCTGGCAAGAATGAGGATCGTACGGGGAGGGAGGTAATGAGGGCAGAAATGACCAGCTAAGGTGCATGGAAAAGTTGTTCAGCCCTTAGCAGAGGAGTTGCCTAGTTTATGATCCAGGTATGTTCCCATGAATCTGCATCAAATAGCTCTCCAGGCAGCCTTTCAACATCACTCTGAAGTTGATCTCAGTGTTAACAGAATGACTGCCAAAATTATGATCAAGTACTCAAAATCACAACAGGAGAGTCAATATTCAAGCCAGTATCATTTAATATCAGTAAGAAAGAGGAAGTAATTTTAAAAAGAATGGAGCATTCCATCAGGTCTGTAGGTCTTCAGAGTTCAATGGAAAAATATTAATATCTTAAGAGCCAAAGAAACATACAATCTAATGAGCCCTCTGCATTATGGTGCAACATCTGGGGGGCTCTTTCCCAAATATTTAGTCCCCGTGTAATTAATTCTATCTCTGAGACTACCTGACAGCTTCCTTCTGCCTAATGGAGTCATCAATCCAGCCACCACAGATACAGTCAGGTATAACAACTCTTAGGGTCAGAGATAAGGATCATTCAAGTCCTGCCTAAAATCCCTGGTCATTAAGAAGCTCACCAAGTTGACGGCCACCTCGGTGGCTCAGTTGGTCAAGTGTCTGCCTTCAGCTCAGATCATGATCGCAGGGTTCTGGAATCAAGCGCAGGGTCCTGGGATCAAGCCCAGACTTGGGCTCCCTGCTCACCGTGGGGAGTCTGCTTCTCTCTCCCCCTTTAACTCCATGCCCCCTCACTCATGTTCTCTCTCTTACTCTCTCTCTCTCAAATAAATAAATAAATCTTTTTGAAAAAAGCTCACCAAGTTGAGAAGTTACCGCCTAAAATTGTATGGGAAAATAATTCCCAAATTGTGTGAAATGCCATAATTCTTCCCTTAACGGATACCTATCTTTAATGATGGGAAGACTTACAACTTAATATAGAAAATATTTGTGAGCTCTAATCTTTGGTACTGATATCTTGGAATTAAGAAACCTGTGCATGATTGATACTTTATGTATTTATATTGTTTCAGATTTTCAACTGATACAGACAACAGATTAGCCTTATAAATGCGGTATAAGATGAATATTTAAGCAATTGAAATAGTCCCAAGATTCTTAACTAGCCATCTTAGTAAGATTACAAAGAGCCATGGAATTATAAGTTTGATTCATCAAATGTGGACTGACCTTAAAAATTTAGAAAAATATCTGTGTTTGAATTTTAAATTTGTAACTTTAGTAAATTTCTTCTGCTACCCCAAAGCAGAGTGTTCCCATGAAATCTCTCCTAGACTGGCATAAAGTGGCATAAAGTGAAGAAACAGTTACTATTCATTTATATGGAAAAAGTTTTGAGCCTTCCCAGACCGCAAAAATAACCTCTCTTAGGCTTTTTCTGATACCTTAGCACCCATCTTGCTAACAGATGCACAGAACAAGTTGAGATAAAGCCCAAATGCTCACAGACACAGGTCAGAGCTCTGGCGGTGTGATGCTGAGAGGCTGAGATGCTGAGTGTGGCTCCTGGGGAAGGGGGCTCAGGTGCGCACTGCATCTACAGTGGCTGCCTGCAGCACCAACAATGAATGCTATTTTTACTTTGTGGCCTTTTTTGTAAAAGCGAAAATCCTTTCTGGATTTCTTTGGGTTAGGGAAAGCAGGTACTAATGTAGGTCTTTTGTTAAAGCAAGGTGACACACTGTGACCTTTCGAAAATCAGGGGATGCCTGTATTAACTTTTTTTTTTAAAACCTCTGAATAGCTTTTCCATGCACAGTACTGCCCTGCAGGGCACCCAAACTCACATATCTATTGTGAGCTAATCTCTTGTTAAGCTTTCTGCCTGTTTGAATTTCCATTTGGCTCTTCAAATCCTCCTAGAAAATGCCTTCAGACTTGGGGATGGCAGTGTGGGAGCTTGGGGACAGATTCACTAGGTGACACCCAAGGATCATCCAGAGTTACCGGATGGGTAAGCACAGCCAGGCTGTAAACTGAGAGAACCAGAGGAGATTTGGGGGGTCATCAGAAAGTATTCGAGAGACTTCACCTGACCCCTGACTACAGTTTGGAGAACACAAAGTCTTAGACCTGAAGTACATGCTGTACGCTTCCACCATAGGGATCCAGGTCTCAATATTTGGACTTGTTATCTTCAATGATAAGAAATTAAGACCTAGAGTGTGTTTCGCTCTGAAAGCCAGGGTGAAGGGTTGTTTCCGAGATAATCTTTTGTTAGTCCTTGCTTGTTGGGGTTTTGTCTTTCCCTAAGGGTGAATTCCCTGGCATGACGGCCCACTCCCTTCTCTATATGGATGCTTTAGCTGGCAAAAGAACTGAGGTTGAAATTTGAGATTGGCTTTATGGGTGAGGTTCCTGTTTGTTCAAAGCCACCTCCTATCTTTCCCTTCTGAAGCCACCAAAGAAAACTCTGAAAATCCTGGAGTGACCCTTAATTAAGGCAGCTCGGGGAGGAGGTACAGAGTAGCTAAAATAGAATGCCTTTCTTTTTCTGTATAGCAAATATAGACTGGCTGAAAGGCTTTTATGGACTAATCAGTTTTCCCTGGTTTGATCTACTATCTGACTAAAGCGAAACAATCTTTCCTCTGTTTCTTTTACACAAGGGGCCAGATTTTAAGCAAGTGGGTCCTTCAGCTACAAATGGCTATGTTTCTGGGAGCACCAGCCATTGTCTCCAAACAGCTGTTCCCTACCCTTGGGGGAAATAAGTGGTGACAGGGTAGGGCTGGTTCTGGGAATTGATGACGGGGTCAAGGTCTTCTGAAGGATCCAGCTCCTTGTTGCTCAACCCCTCCCCTCCAGGCCTCACCCTGCCCCCTTTACTTTATCAAAATGCCTCCTTAGGCAAGTTCAGAAGAAGCACCTGACATTTTGGTGTGTTAGAGCTCTCAGATCTAACTGTCCTCAAAGCCTCATTGGAGGAAAATTAATTTCAGGTATCAAAGTGGTTGAAAAAGGTTTGTAGGGAAAAGGAGGATTCCCTCTCACTCACTTTAAGAAAGGAGGCCTTCTTAAAATGAAATCTGACGTGCTCAGATCTGTGTATGACTCCAGACTAAAAGAAAGATTGGTCTGAACTAGTGCTATAGCTGAATTTGCCCCGACTTGGAGCAACCACTTTAAGCAATCTATTGAAGTAAAAACTAGAAAGCACGTAGGAGTGTATTTTTAAGCTTAGTTGAAAAGAAAGTGAAAATGTGCTATCTTGTTCTTGCCATGCAATTTTAAATTGCCTTTTTTTTCAGGGAGGTCTTTCAATAGAAGCAATTGGACAAGTAGAAAGGTTTAAAAGGTTATTTCCTGGACATTTGCACACTCCAAATGTTTTCTTAAGAGCAAGGGTAATCACCTGTAAAATGTTGTACCAACATTTTATCTTAATGATTCTTAGTCTTTATTGTGCATGAGAATTACCTGGGGAATTTGTCCAAAGCACAGATTTCTGCACAGTCTCCCTCACTTCTCCCCCAGATAATCCAACAGGTCTGTGCTGGGGCCCAATAATCTGCATTTTGAGAAATTCACAACGAATCTGATCTTGGGTAAACCACAGGGTTCACTTAACCTGCAGGACTACATAGCTAATTTTGATTTGGATGCTCACCCTCTTTCCTGGCCTTGCTTGTGCTCAGCTCCCTTTGTCCTTTGTCCCCTTTGCCTGTGCCACCTCCTCCCCTCCCAGGGAAGCTAAGCCCTGGGGCACCACACTTTGAGTCCCTGGTTTTGAGTTAGGTCCTGACTTTAGGGGGAGTGCTGGTCACATGGCAAACAAATTCTCACTTGCTCCGGCCTCATTTCTCTAGGATAAGCTTCCTACCCTTGAGGAAACAACCACCTAGAAGTATGTCCTGCAATGTGGTTACCACACTTTAAGAAAAACATAGCAGATCTGGAAAAGAAACAGCAGACATTAAAAACAGCACAGAAGGTTTCATAGGAGACAAAAGAAATAATTACCGTCTGTATATCTAGGAAGTCAAAAATTCCCCAGAAGGGCCATAGTCTGAGAACCAGTTGGCACCATAGAAATCACGGAGTGCTTGCTTCTTGGTTCAAAGTCACCAGAAAACATGTACGTGGGAGAAAAACAATGTGGCCTTACCTCCTAGAGAAAAACACCTAGCACAGTTTGAAGGAGATCATTTTGCAAGATAAAAAAAAAAGATTACCCAACAGGTTATGGATTAAGTGTAGACAACTCGTTATTAGCAAATAAGTCATATAAAAGATTTAAAGAACATTCTTGAAACATTCGTGCATGTGGGATATATGAAGAAATAATTAAAGAAAATTAAATATGTTCAGATGACTCTAACATTTGAAAGAGACTGGTATAATCTCTCCCAAAGGGATTTCTTTTTCCTTTACTTAAAAAAAAAATTTACTGGTTTGCTGAAACCAGACATTTCTTCTTCAGTCAGCAGGTCAAATGAAACCTCAGCACACGTGTAAAGTAATGTGCATGGTGTAACAACAAACATGGCGTGCAGCTGGAATGTCTAGTATAGTTGGGGGATAGAACATACGTGCAAACAGAAGATAACTAAGCACAGCATAGCCAATAGAATGCACTGGGGTTGGGGAAATGGCCCTGATACTATGAGAGGTAGAATAGTCTAGTTAGTTCCTAAGGATAAACATCAGGATCTAGAGTCACACCTAACAGATTTGTGCCTCAGTTTTTTCATCTTTAACATAGAGACAATGGTAATAGTGGTAAGACCTCTGTAACTTTGTAAGGTTGAGATTTAATTAATGCATGTAAAATGAATGCCATCCAGTATAAGAGCTTAATAAATAATAAGGCCTTTATTTTCACTGTGCCCTTCCTTTTGAATGTGTTCTACCATGCCATACTTATTCTTACTCACCCCTCAAAACCCTGCTCAAATAACACCTCCCTCAGAAAGCTGGTCCTGATTCCTCGATTTGGTTTTGGGGTGCATTACTATCAGCATTGATCACTCAGTCTTTGGTCTCCTCCACTAGATTCCATGCTTTCTGAGGACAGAGAGCAGGATTTATTGACTGTGTCCTGAGGGCTTAACAGCACGCTCAGCATATCATAGGTACCAAGCAAATAGTTCTTCATTAAATGAAATGAATTTCTTTTTTTAAAAAAAGCTTTTATTTATTTATATGAGAGAGTGAAAGAGAGAGAGAAAGAGAGAGAGAGAGAGCACGTGCACAAGCAGGGGGGAGGGGCAGAGGGAGAGGGAGAAGAAGACTTCCCGCTGAGCAGGGAGCCCAACTTGGTGCTGGATCCCAGGACCCTGGAATCATGACCTGAGCCGAAAGCAGAGGACACTTAACCAACTGAGACACCTAGGCACCTGAAATGAATTTCTTAAATATGGAAGGTAGGACTTTATACTAAATCTCAAGGTCCAGGTAAAATCCTAAAGGACAGCAATGGGAGGGGCACAAAATCTCATGAATGAATAACTATTGGTTTATATATATCTTCGAAGAAGTATTAATCCCTCCTCCTGCTGATCCACATTCTTCTGTTGGAAATTTACTTACAGGATGCAATTTTAGTTCGGGTGTTAATATCCAGATTGTAACTCCAGCACACTAAAGGAGCCTGACAGAATTTCTACTTCATATGGTTATTATTGTCATTAAATGTAATAATAAATATTTGGAAGCAGAGTCAACCACTATTAGTGTACCCAATATAAGTTCATAGCACTTTTGTTAATCCAGCGCTTCTTCCCTGTCTCATGCTCTGGAATATGAACCCCATGAACGCAGGGACTGTCTCTTTCACCATTATAACCAGAACACCTGGAAGTATAAGTTCCAAGTAACTGCTCAATAAATATTGGTAGATTGAATGAATGAATGAATGAATTAATTAATTACTGAGTAAGAGGGTATGAACTATTTTTTTCTTAAGAAAATAGTTTATTTATACTTCCCCCACATGCTTTCTGCACTCATGTATTTCTCCCTTTGATTGACCCTCCCAACTTTACACAAACACCTGCCTGCTGATACTGTCCTCTCAGATCTCATTTTACATGCCCCCTCCTTCTTTCTAGAGCCTTATTAATCCCCCAACATAAATTATTTTCTCTGCAACTCAAGTCCTGTAATAACCGTCACCTGTATTAGAGCAAGGCTTGCATACTGCTTGACTTTTTCTCACCCTGCTCCAGATGTTAAGTAACTCATCTTTGTTCCTTGAGCTTTGTGTCGACTCATTCCTGATCACATGTGTGGCATGAGCTTTTGTTATGTTGCTTCACAGATCATTTTTAAGTTATAAAAGTAATGGCTTTAACACATCTGCATATCTCAATAATATGTTATATATAGATATAACATCTCACATAGTATATTGTTAGGCATTTAGATTCAGTTATTTTCCAAACATTTTCATTTGTGGATATTTAAATAAACATACACTCTTGCTCTATTTCCTAATTTTAATTTTAAGAAGTATTACTTTTGAGGACACGTGGGTGGCTCAGTCAGTTAAGCGACTGACTCTTGGTTTCAGCTCAGGTCATGGTCTCATGGGTCGTGGGATCCAGCCCCCTGCTGGGAATCTCTGCTCAGCAGGAGTCCACCTGAAGACTCTGCCCCTCCCCCCACTTGCGCGCGTGTGTGTGCGCGCACGCGCGCACACACGCACACTCGTGCGCTCTCTCTCAAATAAATAAATAAATATTTGGGGAAGAAAAAGGAAAAAGTATTACTTTTTTACCCTTTCAGTTCACAACATAGTGATTTGACAATTGTATACATTATATAATGTTCACCACAGTAAGTGTGGTTACCATTTGTCACCAGGAAAGGTATTACTTTGTGTGGATTTAAAAACGATTTTTTATATTTGTTATATTTATATTATATATTTTATATATTATAGTATATATTATTATATTTATCATATTTAAAAGTGGTTCTATAATTTGGACTGGTTCTGATGTCTCAGTGACTTAACTTCCCTGATTACCCATTTTCAAGTTTATAAGGTAGAATTTCCTGTCAGTGAACATCACATATGTTATAAAATTTGTTACTCTTTCATAGTATTTAACCATAATATTAAGAACATTGTGTACTATATTATTTGATTCCTATTACTTAGGGTATGAATTTTTTAAAAGAATTTATCTATTTATTTGAGAGAGGGAGAACATAAGCAGAATCATGGGCAGAGGGAGAGGGAGAAGCAGACTCCCCGCTGAGCAGGGAGCCTGATGCAGGGCTCCATCCCAGGACCCTGAGATCATGACCTGAGCCGAAGGCAGACTCTTAACCCGCTGAGCCACCCAGGCGCCCCTAGGGTATGATATTTCTAAAACTCTTATAAATATTGTCAAATTATTTTTCAAACATTTTCTGCCACATTACGTGGTCTCCAGCAATGGACAGATATACCAGTTCCATTCATATTTTCATCTGTACTACACACTACAATTTTAAAAATAATTTAATAGAGGAAATGAACTTCATTATTGCTTTCATTTGAGATCTTTCACTAGAAATGGAGTTGAACACTTTTCAGTTTACTCAGACATTTTTATTTTCTCTTACTCTTCACATACTGTGTCCAGACTGTAGCGGAAAAATATATTTTAGCCATTTTTATGCATTAAAAACCATCACCACAGATTGCAATAAATTAAATGTTCCAAACAATCTTTTTAATAATACCAATTCTCATCATGCAGTAAGTGTTTACAGAGCTTAAAGCTCACTTCAATGAAAAGGAGAGTCACGGATTAAGAGAGAAGTCATAAAAATCAAGTCATGCACCAAGGTCTCTTTAACAGTCAGCTTTTGTTAATTACAAACCAGGGGCGGAGATGGGCGAGACCATTTCCATTCTACACCAAACCAAAAGAAAGGGAGGCCACTTATCTGGGGAGCACAAAGCAAATCAGACCCTGCTCCTTTCCCTAGTCCACCTTTGTTTGCTTATTTAACCAGGCAAAAGTACTTAACCACACAAAACAGCTTCTACTATATTGACATAAAACTCATTTCACATGACCCACAAATAATTGCGGCAGCCTTCAAAAGGGTACCCGCTCACAGCTCCATCATTTCCTTACAACAAACTGGCAACAGCCCTACTGTGCAATATTTAAAATTTTAGAACCCAATGGCCCTTCATTTGTCAAGCAGTTTCCGTGAAATCGATTTTTAAAAAATCATTTATAAATTCTCATTTTCAGTGTTGGACAAGAACCCAGTTTGATGACTGGGGCTGAGGACATCCTGAGGCACTGGCTCTCAGTCGTGGCTGCACATTGGAGTCTCCTGGAGCTTTAATAGACGCTAATGTTGCCCCCTTGCCAAAGGTTCTGATGTCATCTGCCTGGGATGAAGCCCAGGCAGCGGGGGTTTTTAAAAGCGCCTCAATCAAGAGCCTCAACCTCACTGCTTTAGGGGAAAGTAGTGGATAGAGTTTCACTGTTATCTGCTGTGTAGCGACTTCTGTTTGTAAAAAGGTAATAACACATGTGAGTTTATTTCTCAAAAAAAGAGATTCGTGAGGATTTGTTTTGTCTGTTTACTTGCTTGTTTGAAGACATGCCTACAAGGTATTTTGAAATACAGAATAAACATGATGCCAGTTAATCAGATCTTTTAAAAAGTAGTTCTTCGGTTTTAAGACTTAACATAAATGCAGGTAAAGGAACACCTACCAAATGATGGTTTTGCCACTGATGCTCTGGCGCACATTCACTGTTTTAGCATATTTCCCGGCATCCTCTATTCCTACTCTTCTACTCTCCAGAGCCATCCAGACCACCTCCTTTATGCACCTCTTTGTTCTCACTGCCTGGCCGTAGTGCCTGATACCATCCGGTACATGGGGTTGTTGACTGACTACATTTTTGCATTGTTCTGCCAGCTGCATAGGCTGTTATTAGTAGCAGTACCACAGTGACCTCTCTTGATGAAACCAGAAAGTGCAGTAAGGCATTCCAGAAAGGAGTTCTTGTAACAACAGTCAACAAGTTGAGGTTGAAATGTGAGGCAGTCCCAGTCTTGGACAAAACTGAGGGGGGAAATAATATCAAAGGAGCTTAGGGCAAATGGGAAGCAGAAAAGCACGGTTGGTCTGTTTCCGTAAGGAGCCTGGCCCAGCATTTTTTTAACTTGTCTGAATCTTTTTCTTCCTCCATGTCCATATCCCAGAGGCACAAGCTTAAGTGCACTCTTTTAAATGATTTTACTGGGTTTTGAGCATTCAAAGATTTAAATGTTTTGTGCTATGGATCGATTTTTCACGAGTCACCAAGGCATTCTAATCAAGGCAATTAAAAAAATCTCGTACTGCATTTTAGAAGACAAAGTCACAGTGCTTTAGAGTAGTTTTGTTTTTTAACTGTTCTTACCTTTAGTTTGTATTTGTTCTTACTGTTTGTGTACTGATACATACTTAGCATAAACTCAGAAGGAAGAAGAAATGAAAGAGACAGCTTTTGATGCCATGGTCAAGGTGATAACTAGTTAAGAAATTAAAGGCAAGGAAACTTGATCCTAGGGGCTCCTGGGTGGTGCAGTTGGTTGAGCATTGGACTTTTCGTTTCGGCTCAGGTCATGCTCAGGGTCATGAGATCCAGCCCTGAGTCAGGCTTTGCGCTTAGCATGGAGTCTGCTTAAGATTCTCTCTCCCCGTCTCTCTCTCCACCCTTTCCCCCCTTCTCTCTTTCTCTCTCTCTCAAATAAATAAACCAATCTTTAAAAAAATGAAAACTTGATCCTCTGAGGCAAATACAAATGGGAATACTATCACCAAATCATAAACACTTACGCTATTGGGGGTCAGCCAGCTAAAAGGTAACCTGGAGACTCTAGCTCTAAACTCAGGGTTCAGTTTCAACCTTTGCACCCACTGAATCAATTAACTTTCTGCCTAATTAACTCAGCTCTCGGATGAGGCTACACATAAAGCATCCCATATGGACAGTGGCCCTATTTCCCCTTCTAACAACAAGGTATAAAATTGCTTATCTGCATACTGATAACTTAGAGGTTAAAGAAAAAACAGGAGGTAGGCTGTTTATTTGAATAGAAATATGATATTAACACAAATCCTCTTTGAACAAAATGATAACTTTAGAGGTGGTAATAAAGGAAAGAGTATACAACAGCCAGGTGAAGAATTAGAACATTTTCTTCCCTGAAGAATGAAAACACCCTGGATCCTCACTCCATTGACATTTTGGGGGCTTCGACCATGGGATCACCTTCACAGTGGGCCTATATTGTAGACCTCCTAATAGCAATAAATAAACCTTTCATCACAAAACCATTTTAGATGGAATCCAAAACAAAGAACTCCATATCAAATTACCAAACTATTTTTGTAAGACTACAGGTTTACTCTATTTATTTTTCTTCACACACCCTGTCCCCAAGACTTTTAAAGAGTGCTAAACATGATACAAAACCCAAGAAGATAACAATAATAAAGCAGAAGCAACAGAATAAAGGAAACTAAAGATAGGGCCAGAAAACGGAGCCAGAAAAGAGGCTAAAAATATGCATAAACACGGTATCGATGTGCTCTCTTCCACGCGTATGGGCCACAAATGTGGCTTTAACCTGCTAGCAGCCACAGTGAATAGAGTGGCCTGGTCAAGTACTCCTGTACAGACTCTCTAAGATAAAAACAAATGAATTTCACAGAAGACAACCAAGTCTTCCTGGTATTTAGACCAGAAAACAAAAACACAAAACAAAACAAACAAACAAAAAAAACACTTAGGCTTGGTCCCTTTGTGAAAAAGAAACTAAGTGATAGAACAAGCAATGTCCTCAACAATATCTTAATACAAAGTTTCATAGGACTTTTTCTTAGAATACTCCTCTGGATGGGGTGCCCAGTTTCATTTGAATTTCAGATAAACAAGCCAGACATACTTCCACTAAACAATTACTCATTGTTTGTCTGTGATTCAAATTTAATTCAGCACCCTGTATATTTATTTGCAAAATCTGGCAACTCAGGGTGAAGGCCTCAGAAAGAAATGCAAATCCCTACATCTGTGCATGTTGATAATACTGATCAGAATGTATGACAGGGTTCAGGCACCAGCCATGGGCAAGATCAGTGCTATAGCTTAGAACTCTTGAGTATCTAGGGGAGAAATATTCACCCAGCTTAAAAATTGAAATATTTGATGGGAAAATCCTTTTCAGGGTCATTAAGAACTAGAAGAGGTTTTACTTAAAAATGCATGTAAGTCTACTGTATTGGCAGGTGATTACTGCTCCCCTACAGACAATTTGTGGAATATCAGTGATTTTACTTATTTATTTTTTCTGGGTTTGGTGCCATATAAAATGATTGGACACTGACATAGATTAATTATCTTAAAACAGAGCTTCCAACCCATCCTGTGGAATGTGAGAACCTAGTAAAATATTCTAAATGCATTTTAAAGCATCAATTAGTGATAAAAAGACACTTGACAAAAAAAAAAAAAAAGGATTGCTTTTCAGTCTTAGAAAGTCAACTGTGGATTCAAAGAGAATACATAGAGTGAAATTTGATAGAAATTGCCAAATTGCTCCCTAAATAAATTTTATCAGTTTACATGCCAACCCTCAGGGTAGACTGCTTTCCAGCACTCTTAGTAATAATACTCACTGTGGATGATTTAATTTTTGCCAGTCTTATAGGTAAAAGAAACCATATCTCCATGTTGAATCAACTTGAAACTTTTCAACTGTGAACAAAATTGTAGTTGACATTTGTCAGTTTGGGGCTGCCAGCCCCCATTGTCAGTCCTTTTCACCTTTCCCAGGCACCCAAGGATTGCCCTTTGGGGAACTGTACCTTCCTGCGTCTTTGGGGTAGGTGGTAGAATCCACATCTCTCTATGAAAACTGTGGGGTCAAAGCAAGGGGTCCCATGCAGGGGGTACCATGACAGTCCTTTGGACATTTGGAAATTCTGGGGGACGCTGATGTTTAGGAGAATGACCCAAGAGTGAGGGCGCTGGTTGAAGCCACAGCCGTCTTGGTGGGAGCTGCTGTGTGAGTATTTGGTGTTTGCGCTGTGACTGTGGTTCTTACCACACAACACTCCAGAGCTCTGTGGCCATGGTCTGGTTTGGAACATAAGCTTTTACTGCCCTGAGCCCCAGCTATCTCTCCAATGCAACCATTTCCTCTTGGAGAAAATCAATGTATTCCTTCTGCTTGAAATCAGGGACGCTGGCACAATTGTATAGAGAGAGGTCCCATCTAATTTTCCTCTACTAAATCTGTTAAATAGTGAGTCTTTCCAGTGCATGAACATGATTTGATCATGACATATACAGTTTCCTCAGGAATTCATCTATGGTATTATGCAAAGTATTAAATCTAAATTACAAAAAAAATTGATTAGCATGAACCCATCTAGAGTGCAGTATTATCAGCTCTCATTAAAGACTGGTGCATTTTTAAACAAAACTGTTATACCATGGTATGAAGTGGTGTTCAGTTTTGGCACATGGAACATAGTGAGGAGAACTGAAGTTTGTTGATCTCCGGGTTCCAAGATTAGTAAAAATAAGGACTTAGCCCTAAAAATAAATACTTTCATCTCAGCTTACTAGCTAGTGTGGAGGATCAGAATATGCCACCCCCAGATATATAGCTTTGGTATAAGGAGAATCGAGATGCAGAAAGAAGGCTTCTCAGAGCTTCTCTTGTCTGACTCATAGCGGAAGCTTCTGAAAATGAAAACTGCCCCAAATGCCCTCTCCCAAGGAAGCTCTATGGCCAAGGAGAAGATGGAAACCTGGCACCAAACTGAACCTGCACAAACAAACTTTGCTAAGATGGCCCTCCTTTTTCTCTTAGTTTCTCCCATGTAGTCACCTTCCTCTAGAAGCCTGAAAACCCTTTTCCCTTTGTCTTGTCACTTCCCTACAAATTTGTCCTTCTTTGTTAAGAAGCCACGTAAGCCCAAGTTCGAACCACCTCTTTGAGTCACTCATCACTGAGTATCTCCCATGTGCACGTATGCTGTCCATGTTAATAAATTCTGTTTTTCTCTTGTTCATCTGAATTTTGTCAGATTATTTTCAGACTCCAGCTGGAAAACCTAGGAAGCTAGAGGGGAAAAGGTTTTGTCCCTTCCCAACACTGGCACCAAAGACGGTACCAAATAAACATATCTGCTGAGTAAGTAGGTACTCTAGATGTGCATGGTCTGATGTTCTGTCCGGTATAGAGCCCAGGAGAAAGCCATTCAATTCAAGGACACCTGAAATCTTGACAGTTCTGTGTGTGCACTGTTAGGCAGGAAAGTGCCATGTTGGCCTCAAGGGTCTGCCTATCACATGCTACCTTGTACAGCAATGTCTTGCTGTGCCAAAATTGTGGTCTCCTGTGTTCTCTGTGGGCTTCAGTGTTCTTACTGCAGCGTGGGTCCTCAGGAGATCTCACTGTGGCTACCTCAGGACCATCTGTAGCAGCCATTCTTTCACAAACACCAAATGGTCCCTGTAGAAAGTACTATTTCTTTTTGTTATTAAAGTGTGTGTATGGAGAGCATCTTCCCCTATCAAATGGTTGTAAAACACTGCAACTTGAAGTGTAGTCTTAAGTTTTGATTATTTCTCTTTCTTTCTCTGTATGTGTGTGTCTCTTTCTTTTTCATCTATGTATATATTCTCCCCATCCCCTTTGGCCAGAACAATCTTTAAGAATGTAGCTGCATAATTTACATACAATACATAGATTTTAAATATTTGTTCTGAAGAGTTTTGTTAATCATATACACCTATTTAACTATCTGTGGAAATAGAAAACATTCTCCCAAACCCCAGAAAATCCTTTCAAGCTTCTTTATAGTCAGTTTTGCACTATTTCCACTAAGAGAGAGAGAGAGAGAGAAACCCTAGTTTCTAACACATAGACTTGTTTTGCCTGTATGGAATTCATATAAATTGAATCATAAAATTTGTGTTTTTTAGTGGGGGTGCTTGATATAATGTTCTTGAAGTTGATCCAAATTATTGTGTATGTCAATAGTTCATTTGTTTTTACTAAGAAGCATTTCACTGTTTGAGTTTGCCACAGTGTGTTTATCCATTCACCTGTTGATTGTTATTTGGGTCATTTCCAGTTTGAGGCAATTATGGATAAGGTTACTATGAACATTCTTCTCTAAGTCTTTCTGTGGACATACAGTCTTTACTTCTTTACTTTACATAAAGTCTATACTACTCTACTGGTGTAATACCTGGAAGTGAAATTTTGGGGTCATGGGGTAAGTTTAACTTTATGAGAAATTGCAAAGGAGTTTTCCAGCATGGTTGGACATTTCTATACTCCTGCCAGCAATAGATGAGACTTTTAGTTGCTTCTGATACTCACTAACATTCGTTTTGTCAGGGTTTTTGTTTTTTTTTTGATAACAGCCCCCCTAGTGTGTGTGAAATGGTATCTTACTGTGGTTTTAATTTGCATCCCCTGATGGCTAATGATATTGAATACCTTTCCATGTGCTTATTGGCTATTTTGTGTACTTTTTTGGTAAAATATGTGTTCAAGTGTGGGCTTTTTTTCTGTTATTTTAAATTGGGTTGTTTGTATTTTTTCTTATGAGTTCTTGATGTATTTTGCAAATTTGCATTCATCTTTGTGCAGGGGCCATGCTAATCTGCTCTGTATCATTCCAATTTTAGTATATGTGCTGCCGAAGTGAGCACTTTATGTATTTTGGATTCAACTCTTTAGTTAGATATATGTACTATAAACATTTTTTCCCAAACTATTATTTCTTAATGAGCTGGGGCAAGTACATATCATAACCATTCTCTGGAATAGCTATACCCAAATATTCAAGTGAAAAATATGCCAGGCAGTTATTGCCATCATAAAAATTTGGTATAAAAAACTATCCTAAAACACAGTGACTTAAAACAATAAGCATATATATATAGCAACCAAGGGTAGAGGTCAGTTGGGCTCAGCTGATCTAGGCTGGGTTCAGCTGAAGTGTCTTGGCTGGGCTCTTTCTGCTCCATGGGTCTCATATTCTCTTCCTGGAATCAGTAGGTGGGCACAGCCATATTCTTCTAATGGCAATGGCTGAGGCACAAAAGGACCAATAGAAAGATGCAAGGCCTCGAGAGTCTGAGACTCAGACAAACACTGTGTTACTTTCACCTGTGGACCAAAGCATCTGTCCTGGTTGAAACCAGAGCTGAAGTGAGAAGTGTGCCCTGCCCACAGTTAGCGACCTTTGCAAAATTACTTGACAAATGGCATAGATACGGGGAGCAGGGAAGAAAGGGACTTAATGAAATCTGTTGCAAACATGTAAAAGTCACAAGTTTATAAATGCACTTATAAAGAATTTTTGATAGAAAATAGACATTAGGAATAATTCACAGAATACTTTGCCCTCATTCACTGTCTTGCTGAGTGTTTGATTTCCCTCCTTCAGCCCAATTTATTCCATTTAGTATTCAACTAGTCCTACAACCATTCATTTGTGAATTCATGAATTTATTTAATAATTATTTAGAATATTTTATCTATGCCAGGTACTGTGTGTTAGATTCTAGAACCACAACAGTGAATAAGACAGGCAGAAATTATGAAGTTCAGGGGCGCCTGGGTGGCTCAGTTGTTAAGTGTCTGCCTTCGGCTTAGGTCATGATCCCAGGGTCCTGGGATCGAGCCCCGCATTGGGCTCCCTGCTCTGCGGGAAGTGTGCTTTTCCCTCTCCCACTCCCCCTGCTTGTGTTCCCTCTCTCGCTATCACACTCTCTGTCAAATAAATAAATAAAATCTTTAAAAGAAGAAAGAAATTATGAAGTTCAGAACAACTGAGTAGGAAAGTTCATTCAGTAGGATGCTATGGGAGTCCAGTGGAAGGGCAGTTTACCCAGAATCCTGGTGTGAAGGAAGGTTTTACAAAGAAAATGACATCTAAGCTAAAGCCTGACCAATACACATGAGTTAAAAAGGCAAAGGTGGAGAAGAGGTGTAGTAGCCTGTGCAAGAGGTGATGGAGGGCAAGCTGACTTGGAAGTGAAAGTAGTTAGATGCAGCCCAGAGTTTGAGTGGAGAGGTGACTATGGCCAAGGAGTGAAGAGTGCATCAAAGACATGGAGAAGCAGGAGGCAGGGAAGCTACTACAGTGTCTAAGCTAGAGGTGACAGTCCAACAATCAGGGGTAGAGGCAGCAGGGGGAGAGAGATGTGGATGGATTCCAGTGACATCTTGTAGTCCCAGTGAGGGGGCTTGGAGTTTGATTTTATGTAGGATGAAGGGAGAGTGAGAAGTCAAGTATAACACCCAAATTTCTTGACTCATCAAATAGATGATTTTACATTTAATGAAATAAGACTTAGAGGAAAGGGTCACACTGGGTTGATGGGAGGAACAGATAACTTTTATTCCAAAATATTGAGTTACCTGTGTTAAAAGGTAAACTGAGGCATATTAAATATTTTAAGAGTTTATATGAGGAAAAATTAATTCAAATCAGGTAGTATCCCATCTAGAAGCCAGAAAGAAGCTCCAAGGAACTGTATAAAATGGAAGCTGTATATGGGCAGAAAGGAGTTGGAACAAAGATGGAGAAGAGGCACATTAACAGGGGCAAGGCTATGGCAAGGTTACTTTCCTTTGGGGGATGACAGAGATTTCTCTGGAAGATTACCTAATTAGTGCTGATGAGATGGTTCCTGATCAACTGGTTTAAGATCCCATTTCTGGGAGAACTAGAACTGTAATTAATTTAAGCCTTGGTTTGGTGATATGGGGCTTAGCATAAGGGACCCTATTTGGGGCCTATTGTCTTATTTTTAGCACTTGTGAGATACCTGGGAGGTATTGTCTTCCAGATAGCAGTAAATTTGAACCTGAAGTTTAGTAGAGAATTTAGGGCTGATGGTAGATTTACAGGTCACAAGTATTGTCAGGATTGAACACCAGGGGAGAGGGTAAAAATGCTCATGGGAAATACACAAAGTAGGAGGGCAGAATGGGGAAGAGTATCAGTCAACAGGTCAACCAGGAAAGGGTGGACGGGTGCGAGGATCTTGCCTGGGAGGCTAAGAATGCGCAGCCAAAGCCATAGGAAGGAAGACTATGGAGGAAATGTTCATGCCCACTTCCATGAAGAGACTGAATAGCGAAGAGCAAGGGAATAATTGGTATGGAGATGTTCCTTAAAAGACGAAGAGAATGACATTGGAAGCTCAGATGGAAGAACAAAGTTTAGGTAGGAATCAAGGCCCTCTTCAGTAAGAGAAGAGAAAGAGATGGTATGGAAGCAAATAAATGCTTGATCTGGTGTAAGTGAGAGAGTTCTTGTTGATGGTTTCTTTCTTTCTTTCTTTCTTTCTTTCTTTCTTTCTTTCTTTCTTTCTTTCTTTCTTTCTTTCTTTCAAGGAGGATAGAGTGGTATGGGAAGGAGGTGAAGTATTATTCTTTAGGAAAGTAGACAAGGTTTGAAAAAAAAATAGGAGAGAAAATGAAGAAAACTTAATTGTTCTCCTAGCAGCATTAAGGTCCCAGGAGTGGTGGGGCACTGTGAATTTATCATGTCCCAAATCTTAATGACCTTGCTGTTTTCCACCAGTGTTTGGGAGCACATAAAAAGAAAGCAGACGTTTGGCTTGATTCACTCAGGTGGAGGGGAGACCTCAAGAACATGCGAGACTCATTTCCTCTGGTGGTAACCTGATTACCTTTTCACCTTTAAGGCCCTTCAGTGAAGAACAACCAGAAGAATTTTGAATTTAAAAATAAATCCAAATATTTGTTTTCCTATTGTCAATGCTGTGATATACTCTTAGCATATTAAAAAATTGAAGAGTATGTATTTGTATTCACTTTTATTCAATCAATTTATGTAGTGTCATATAATGGTTTAATATTCAGTGCTCATCAAAATATTTTAGGTATGATACTGTATGATACTGTTTCTCAAGGGAGGTGGGGATATTTTGCACCTTAACTATGCAGAATAAAAATGTACTTTACCTTGCCTCCCTTAGTCAAGGGCAGTAACTGCCAGAAGGACGATGGAACAAGAGATTTGAGGATATTGGGTTTGTTTTGCTCAAAACCAACTCCTTATTTTGTATTTTTCAAATTTTCTTAGATGTGATTGAGAAATTCAGAATTTTAGTTATTTTTTGATCAGCTTCTCAAAAATAATACTTTTTAGTCAATAGTAAAGAAATAAAAATGGGCTTTCCATAACAATGTTCATTCCATTGCTCAATCTCTTGTTGATATTCTTAGGTTTGTTTTCAGGTGACTTCAATGAACAAAGTGCGTTTATTTGCTTACTTTATTAATTTATTTGCTTATTCTCCATGCCCAGTACTTTACGAGCATATCCTGTATGTATGGTAATTTACCCTGATACTTTAAGCATTTTGAAAAAAATCCGTATGGATCACATTTTATGTGTTAAGGCATCTAATTAAGAGATACACTTTTAAATAGTAAATTTCAACCACAGTCTTTTGAATCAAGGTACAACCATGCCTGATGAAGCAGATTCCCACTTCCCAGAGTGTAACACATCTCAGGACAGAAGCACACTAAGATGTTGGTGGAAAACATGAGTATACTTTTATTATTTTTTAGAAGATTTATTTATTTGAGAGAGAGAGGGAAAGAGAGAGTACAAGTGGGTAGAGAGGCAGAGGGAGAGGGAGAAACACTCTCTGCTGAGGAGGGAGCCTGACTCGGGGCTCAATCCCAGGACCCTGGGATCATGACTTGAGCCGAAGGCAGACCCTTAACTGACTGAGCCACCCAGGCTCCCCCATGAGTATGTCTTTAAATTAATAAATTATGAAGGTGCCTGGGTGGCTCAGTCGGTTAAATGTCTGCCTTCGGCTCAGGTCATGCTCCCGGGGTCCAGCGATCCAGTCCCTCATCGGGTTCCCTGCTCAGCAGGGAGCCTGCCTCTCCCCCTGCCCTTCACCCTGACTGTGCTCTCTCTAGCTCTCTCTCTGTCTCAAATAAATAAATAAAATCTTCAAAAGATAAAATAAATTAATAAGTTATGATAAAGCATCCTTATCAACCCAACAGGAGCAATTTAGTTATAAAAGGTGGAACCCAGGTACTATTAGAAGAGTGTAGGTCCACTTAACAGAGACAACTACATAATCTAATGACAAGAAGTAGGCTCTTCTTGGTACAGCCTAATAGAGGAACTGGTTTTACAACTTTGTTTGATGTCTGTGAAGTAAACATCAGGTCTTAAAAACAGGTTTATAAGAACTGGTTCTTAAATAGTGAAAGCTAGATTGTACCACAGGCATTTCTGAAGAGTAAACTACCTCTTACCTTGAGTAGACTATACACAAGGTGAATGAGCCAAAAGATTTCATATGTTTTGGTTGTCTTCACAATATAACTATGGCTCAGGCAGTGAGCCACATCAGTTGTTAAAAATGAAGAATGATGTAAATATAAGCCACCTCACGTGTTCTTGTGAACACAGCTTAGCCACTACTTTTAGATAAATGGACTTAATCCTTTTTTTCCCTTTGATGGCTAATTTCTAGGTTTTCTTTGTCTCTCCTAGAAGCCAAAATCCTATAATAGCACCTCTCTAGGACCATAGGAAGTGAGGCTCATGATAGGAAGAAGTTGAGAGTAATCTGAGAACACTTCTTGACCACTGAAATGCAATAAGAACCTGGAGCCCAGGAGATTTGGAGTGAATTATGAGGAAAAGGAAGCCCGCCTCCTTGTTTAGATGCAGAAAAGTTATCGCACTGGAGGGAGAGAGAGAGAGAGACAGAAGATAGATAGAGTGAGCTAAATATAGCCTTACTGTCGCCAGATCATCACTGAATTCTCTATACGTGGCTTCAAACTGAGGTGTATGTGTAGGCACGTGTACATGTGTGTACCTGTGTGTGTAAGAGGAAAGATCGATTAGGGAGAAGGAAGGGGGAAGAGGGGGAGAGACAAGGAAGGAGGAAGAGGCGAAACAAAAGAAGACAAGGAAAGAGCAGGAGGGCAGGAGGGAGATAGAGACATACCATGAGAAAAACCTATGACAAGCACGCGGCACAGTCTCTGCCCACCCTAAGGGGTAATTTTGGTTTCCTTACTCTGTTTCGCAAAGGTACGAAGAGCAAGACAGAACACATAAACATACAGACTTGTTTTTAGGAATGTGTATCATGCACTCAAGTACAATTCGTAAAAGGGACCATAATAAAAGTAGAGAGTCACGTAGGAATGGGAGCATGACTGCCTTACTTCATTCTTCCAGATAATTACAAAATTTTCCACTTGTCAACAGACAGGTACCTGAAATCTGAGAATAATAAGGGTATCATTGAGTAAATAGAGAACAGAGGGGGAAAAAACCTGGGTTGAGATTTCTTTTACGATTTTATTTCCTCCCTATCAACAACTATGGAGATTCTTATCACAACTGACCTTTGTTACTACGCTTTACCCGCCGTTATTCTCCGTCACTGAAACCTCCCTTCTGCAGCTGTTTTCCCTAGGAAGGGCAGGCAAGGTTGCCGGAGTCTTGACAATAAGGCACGGAAGGCAGCGGGTGCTGGTGTCAGTAAAGGCCCGCCTGGCTTTCCCTGCTGAGAACCCAGGCCATGGCTGCACTGGGGGGCGGGGGGCGGTGTGCACATGCATGTGTTACAGAATAAAGTTTCTTGGGTTTAGCTAGATTTGATTTCAACTTCTGAGTGAGCCTGTATTTTCACGGCAAATCAACAATAACTTTTCATAATTCTTTCTTCTCTGTAGGTAGGAGTGTAGACCAGGTTGTGCCTGTATTCTTTGGGATCAGAAAAATCATTTCCCTTTCTCTTCTGTCCTTAGCTAATGCTTTCCTCCTAAATCTCACCCTCCTTGATAAAAATATAATATTTCATGATGGCAATCCAGTAGTATGGAACCTCATTATGCATCAGCAACATCTGTGATTATGTTTTATTCATGTAGTATCTTCATTTAGGCCAGACAGTCGTAAAGAAAACTTCCAGTCAATCCCAGATAGATACCGGGAAACGTTCAAGGTACATTAACCCGATGGGACCATCAAGCTACCAGGATTATGAAGCTGAACGGGAAGAGAACAAGCTACAAGTCAGGTTAGAATTCTTTTCTTGGATATGGCACTGATTTGTTTTAATTAAGTCAGTGCATTTGTTAGGACCTCATTCTCTTCTGTAAATGCAGGCATTGGAGTGGAAAAGATTGTGTGCCTGCGTGTGTGTGCATGCGCACGCAGTTGAGAAATTGGAGATGCTATTCCTTAGAACTGACACATGGACATTTCACTTCCGTGTTTCCTTCTACTACTTAGCATTGTGGGGACTGTCATGCCCCACTGTAAGTATTACTAAAAAGGCACCTGAACCCTTTGGGTTTCAGTGATTCATCTGGCTCCAGTTTATAAGCCTGGGTCATCTGGCTCATACCTGTGATGTAACAACTAAACACGAACATCTGGGAAAAGTGTTCAGGCCAGTGTAACTTTGCACAAGCAGCTGCTTTGGTGGCCATAGTGTGTGTTTTCCTACTAAGTTGTTGTTGGAAGGCCTTTCTACTAACCTTTGGCTTCAAGGACTACAGAGTTTTTGGATAATTGAACCATTCACTCCTGAGCATGGTAACCGTGTCCACGTTTTTGAGTAGTTGGGGATGAATCCAAGTAGGGGTGAATTTAATCTAAAACTCAAACCTGCCTACGCCTGAATTTAAACCTAAATAGTCCTGAAATTTCGTCTAGTAGAACTGAGACTGATTTCTTAATTGCATACCCAGTTGGCGTTAGTGATTCTGGATGTCCAGTGTAACTATAGATTCAAAGGAAATTGATGGGTTGAGTTCACAGGATAAACTGGTGCTTTAGCCAATCCTCACCCCCATTATTTTTATGTCTTTCTGACTGTTTTCATAAGTGCCTAAGTAATTAGAAAAGAGAAGTAAGATGACAAGTTAATTTTGAATCATTGAAAATTTAAGTCCCTTGGGTCCGTGAAGGCAAAGAATTTCATTTCTTAATCATATGTGTGGAGGAGTTATATTTTCTCCAGTTCAGATTGGCATACTTTACATAAGTGAAGTGATGCCAAGCCTAAATATATATTCTTAGGATTCTTTGGGATTCAGATAAGACCCAAGTGTTACTGAGCGATATCAATGGTCATTAGGCATTACATGATGTAGTACAGAGAATCTTGAGGCTGCCAGGGACTTCCAGTGAAGGAAGGACAGTTAATATTTACTTAGTGTGTACTCTGTGCAGACTTGCACTAGGTGCTTAACCATACATTTTTGCAATCAATCGTGACAGCAGCTCTCTAAATTAGACACCATTCACTCTAACTGCATACATGAAAAAATAAAGAAATGGACGTTTGTGAAGCTGTAAAAATGTACCCACATAGGGACCCTTGTAAGTATCATGCACATTCACTGTTACTATGTTTTTGAGTTTTTTTTTTTTTTTTTGCCACTCATGCATTCGTATATGTATATCACTTTTTTCTCAACTAATTCTAGGGTAGAAAAGATATCCACACTTATAAAATGGAAGAACAACTCAAGATAGAAATATGATCAGTATAGGTATAAAATTTATGTGGGAACATCAAAGCAATGTTAACAGTAATAAGCACTGACAAAAAAACAAGTCTAGTATTTGGTCAGTTATTCCAGAGAAGGGAATAAATATATATCTATATAAATATAATATATATAAATATATATCTATAAATATAGAAGGATAATTTTACTTCCTCAATAGAATTCTTAGGAAACCTCACTGCAACGTGAAATTCCATTTTTAGGACCAGTGATTGTGCATATGTGGGTCATGTATGTTGATGATGTTATACTGCCCTTCATCAGTGAATCTCTCTTTGCGTGTTTTTAGTCTGTTTGTCTATTTTATTGAACACACATTGTTACAATACAATAAGAGTACTACATTATTATCATTATCATCATTATTTCTATTTTATTCATTTTTTAAAGATTTTATTTATTTATTCCAGAGAAAGAGCACAAGCAGAGGGAGGGAGAGAGACAGAGGGAGAAGCAGAGTGTCCGCTGAGCGGGGAGCCGGACTGGGGACTTGATCCCAGGACTCCGGGATCGTGACCTGAGCCGAAGGCAGATGCTTAACTGACTGAGCCACCCAGGCGCCCCTCTAATACAGGAGACTATTTAGTGTGTACTTTGTTATATGTACCTGTTAGTTGGCCCAAGGTATACTTACCTCTTCAAAACTGTTACATTATTTTTCATAAAATTAAGTTCTGTGGAAGCCAGGCCAAGTATCTTTGCAAACAATGTATTGGAAATGTCGCAATTCTCTAAACCCATAGTGAGCAAAAATGTTCTCTCTCTGACATTGTGGCACAAACAGGAAATATACACTGTTTTCTAAAAACGTAAAAATTGAAAAGGCAAGTAGTATATTAATCAAATTAGAAGTGATATGCAGTATGGTTCTGCATTAATTTCCAATTTTCTTTCTAAGAAAGAACACAAGGGACCCTTTCGTGAGGTGGTAAGAAATGTCTTGGTCCTGGTTTCCTATGATTCCTATTTATCAGGTTCATCCATTTTGTATCTCCCATTGTCATAATAAATTTGACATTTAATTTTTTTATATTTGAGTTTTAAAATACAACAGTTTGACTCATTTGGACTGTGAGGACCTACCCTGCTACTGGCACGGTCCTAGCCTTGGAGACCAGCGGTGAGTGGTTCCGAACTCCAGCGGACTTGAGGTGAGGGCAATCAGTTTCATTTTAGGAGTGGAGGGGTTACATTTTGAGCTGAAACTGTTTCATTTTCTGGGGCACCTGGGTGGCCCTGTCGGTTGAACTCTTGGTTGCAGCTCAGGTCATGATCTCAGGGTCATGAGATGGAGCTCCGCCTGGGCTTTTGGCTTAGTGGGAAGTCCACTTGAGATTCTCTCTCAACTTCTCCCTCTGCCCCTTCCCCCACTCCGGTGGTCGTGCTCTCTCTCTCTCAAATAAATAAATAAATAAATAAATAAATAAATAAATAAATCTTTAAAAAGAAAATGAGAATGTTTCGTTTTTTGAAGGAAGCTCAGTAACTCCTTTGGAATGAGTGACATATGCAGAGAGGCAAGGCATGGCTATTCACCTGATTTGTTGTACCTAATTAATTTTGTACTTTTCACTGAGGCTTTCACATAAATTGACCCTTTCATTTCTTTTCAAGTTAGTCAATTGTCTTTGGCATTCCACATGGAGGAAGCCACCAGTGCAATGTTACAATTTGCGAGGATGCTCCCAGGACTCCTGGGTAGAAAAAGCCAGTTGCAAGCTAGACTTGCATTTGCTCTTTATCAGTGTAATTTACAAGAATGCGAAAAGCATGTAATAAAGACTGAGGGAGAGTTTAGATGAAAGCGCAAGGAGCAAACATTGGACAGAATGACAAACAAAATGAAAAAGAATTCTCTAAGAATTAAGTAGGGCATGTCCAGACGGTAAATCAAGACCATTCACTGATTTTTTTTAAAGATTTTATTTATTTATTTGACAGAGAGAGACACAGCGAGAGAGGGAACACAAGCAGGGGGAGCAGCAGAGGGAGAGGGAGAAGCAGGCTCCCCGTGATCAGGGAGCCTGATGCGGGGCTCAATCCCAGAACCCTGGGATCATGACCTGAGCCGAAGGCAGATGCTTAATGACTGAACCACCCAGGTGCCCCCCATTCACTAATTTTTTTTTTCACTCATTCAACCCCTGGCTGAGCATTTACTATGCACTACCATTCTACCAAACCCTATGGCCTCTGCTCAATAGTTCACGTTCCTAGAGGGGGGAACACACATGGAGGGATGGGGACAGAAAATGAATGAATACAGGGAAGAGAGCCATGGACTATCGTAAGCAACTAATGAAGGGCTATATAAAGTCTTCTGTAAGGATTTTTTAAAAAAGATTTTATTTATTTATTCATGAGAGACAGAGAGAGAGAGAAGCAGAGGGAGAAGCAGGCTCCCAAGGAGCAGGGAGCCCGATGCGGGGCTCGATCCTGGACGCTGGGATCATGACCTGAGCCGAAGGCAGACGCTTAACCATCTGAGCCACCCAGGAGTCCTGGAAGGATTTTTTAATGTATAATATTCCTCGGAATTCTAGAATTGATAAAACTACCTCTAAGTAATGTCTATGACCCAGAAGAAAGGCTCCTAGAGCAAGTCAGGGCAATTTTTTTAACAGCCCGGGGAAATTCTAGCTCAGATTAAGCATTGGAAATTATTTGGAAATACTTTATGGTATTTAAATCTTGCTTTAAATTTGTACAGTTCTTACAATGCTCATATTAGGGATAAATTATTATTTAATACAAAATAACCCATTTTACTCAAGTACAGGATTCTGAAGAAATCCCAGGCCGTGTCCCTGTGCAAAAATAAATTGTGATCTATATTGGTATATAAACTTAAGTCTATAAAGCCAGTATCTTATGGGCTGTTCATTTGCTTCTAGAATTTGAACAGTCTTTAAGCTTGAAATACCATGCACGATTTGTGCCAACCCGTGAGATAATGAGCTTCATTAGTTAGAATACTTCATGTTGTACAATGATGAGAGTCAGTCACAAAGACTAAAAGAATTCAGTTGAATAATCATTTGTTGAATGAACAAATCAACGTCTGAACACATTTCACAAAGTACTTTAACCTTTGCAACCCCTTTTTAAAAAATGAAAGTCTTCATGAAAATAAACAAATTCATTAATAAATTCAAATATTAAACATTCCACTCTCTAGTGCTCCTTCATATCTTTCCGGTTCACTCCTTCACATACTCCAAGTGTATCAGTCCTTGCCTTCACTGGCCCCTGTGGTCCCTTGGTCCTACCCGACTTAAATGCCATTTTACTAGTGCCATTGTACCACTCCCTTGCATATGCTCTCAAGCCCCTCACTCCTTCCTACATGCCTGGTGAAACCTCAGTATAGGTTAATTTGATCTCTGCCCACTGCATGCTTGCACCTGTGCAAGCGAATGTGGATCCAGAAACACACAGTCCAACTAACTGGTCCCTTTTTATATTCCTGGTTATAAACCTCAAGTGAGCTCTAATTCTATTTGGAATTTATAATTTATATGCCTAGTCATTCACTCTTCCATAGAAGAGTGAATAGATTATAGAAAAGAGAACGAATATATAGAAAATAGAACGAATATTTTCTATTTTAATTTTCTCCTCTGACCTCCAATGCCACTCTCCCTAACCTCACTCTCACTGAAGAATCGAAGCGTTGAGATCAGAACCCATTAAGCTGCTGTCATCACAAATGCTCACTGACCTGTCTGCGCCCTTCTTTCCTGCTGCTGTGGATAAACTGGCCTTGCTCCCAGACGAGCCCGGTCCTTCCACCTGCACGCTGGACACCATCCCTCTCATCTAACTGGACAGTGCTTCAGCGAATTTTGTTTGTTTGTTTCTCTTTAAGTCATTTTTTCCCCCTTTGCATTGGATCATGGTCATCACTAGGCAAATATGCTGTTAGTTCTCCAGCCTTTACAAATTTTTCTTCCTTTGACCCCCTGTTTCCCTCTGGCTATTGTCCTATTTATTTCCTTCCCCATACAGTAAAATCCTTGTAATAGAGGTTGGGACTCACTGTCTCCAATCCCTCCCCTCGACTCCCTTCTTCAACCTGTCAGGATTTAACATGCAGTGCTTTACAAAAAATTGTTCTTCCCCAGGTCCCCAAACCTCTGTGTTTCTAAATCAAAAGCCCTGTCTTCATCCTCATGTTACTCAGCCCATCCTGGAATTAGATATTGTTACTCATGCTTCCGTCCCTGAAATACTCTCTTCGTTTGGCTTCCAGGAGATGTGCTCAGCTGAGTTTCCTCTTATTTTCTCAATGTGGATTCCCAATCTTTGTTTACTGGTTCTTCCTCAGCTCTACAACCTCCAAGTGTCAGCACGTCCCATGGCTCAGTCCCTGGACCTCTCTCTTCTCCCTCTACACTCCCTCCTTAGCTAGTCTCAGTGCCCAGCTAACTGGCAAAGACTCGTGCTCCCCTTCCTCAGTGACTGTTGTGGCTTGGGAAAAAAACTGCCCAGCCAGAGATTATATTTCTAAGTTCTCACATCTAATTATGACCACTGGTCTCTTTCTTGCTAATGAAGTGATCTGTACTCCTCAAAAATTTCCCATGGACATCATTTCTTCTTCTTCTTGACCAGTGGGGTGATGGTACCAATCGGCAAGCCTCAATCAGCCTATGTCCCTTAATGACTGTGTGAACCCTTCCCCTGAGATTTTCATATTCCCCACTGTGGATTGGACTTTAACGGAATGAGAAATTTCTATGAATTTGAAGAGTAAGGTTTTGGGTTTGAGTTTCAGCTCCAGTCACCTAGGGGTTGTGTTTTTCTGTAATAGCATCAGTATTGCCCTAATTAATACACCAATCTATTAGCTGATGACTCACAGATTAATATATCCACTCTGAGCTTCTCCCCTAAATCCTAAATCTGAATATTCAACTCTTTTTGACATTTCCACTTGGAGGTCTGATAAGCACCCTAAGCTTACCATTTCCAAAGTTCCTGATAAACACCCTCTAAACCAGCTCCTCCACAACCTTCCTTGTCTGTGTTAAAACAAACAAACAAACAAACAAAAACAGAAAACCCAGAATTTTCTTTTTTTTCCCTTTTCTAAAAGACTTTATTTATTTATTTGAGAGAGAAAGAGAGCAGAGTGAGAAAGGAAGCATGGGGGGGGTGGGCAGAGGGAGAGGGAGAAGCAGACTCCCTGCTGAGTAGGGAGCCCGATGTGGGGCCCCATCCCAGGACCCTGGGATCATGACCTGAGCCGAAGGCAGACGCTTAACGGACTGAGCTACCCAGGCGCCCAAAATCCAGAACTTTTTTTAAGGCAACTCCATTTTCCCAGTGGCTCAGAGAAGATAGCTTACAGTTAACCTAGATTCTTCTTTTTCTCCTACCCTCCAAGTCTGATCTTTCAGGTAATAGTGTTCATTCTACCTTCAAAATACATCCATAATTCAAATATACTCAGAATCCAACCACTTCTTCCCATCGCTACTGCCCCTATGCGGATGCAAACTAGCATCATCTCTTCCTAACTTGCATCTCTGCTTTTGTCCTTGCTCCCCTAAACTCCATTCTCAAGGCAAGAACTGGAGGAATCCCATTAAAACAAAAGTTAGATCGTCTCATTTATTTCTGTTCGAACTTTTCAAAGATTTCCCATCTTAGTGTAAATGTCAATGTCCTTGTCAGGGCCTCCAGAGCCCTCGGTGCTAAGGCCCCTATTTCTTCCTGGATCCTCACTTCTGAATTCCATAACCTTTGATATTTGTTTCTTTTGTGGCTTCTATCCCATTTGAGGCACTCAATGGGTATTTACTCACAGCCTACAAGAGTGGAAAGAATTTCTGTTCTCATTTCAGCTCTGTCACTTAGAGGACGAATAGCTTTTGATCAACTTTTTAAAAATTTTGTGGAGTCTCACATTTCCTATGTCTAAATGGGGGTGGGGAGATAATACTCGACACATAGGACGGTTGGGTACAAGTAAAAAAAAAAAAACATGCTGAAAGCTCTATATTCATGTTGACATCATAATTAATATCACCATCACCACCACCATCATCATCATCACTGTCCTTCATCACCCTCATCACCCTCATCATGATCATCACCACCATCCACCATGATCACCACCATCATCCTCACCACAATCAGCACCACCATCATCACCATTACAATCAACACCACCATTATCACCATCATCACTGTTCTGTAGCACAGTGTCTAGTATAGCCTCTAGGGTCAAATTATCTGTATTTAAAACTTCACTAGCTGGGTGACCTTGGGCAAGTTACATAACTCTTCTGTCTATAGTTTCCTCACTTGTGAGATGGGTTCTACTAATAATATCTATAATTTTAAGGTGTCAAGAGTATTTAATAAGATGATAGATACAGTCTTTGAGAAAGAGCCTCTCTCAAGGCATGTGATCAGTAAATGTTAGCTATGGATACTCCATTGATTCTATCATGAGAACTATAGTTCTCAAGGACAAGAGTCATATGGTCTATCTCTATTTCCTGCTGCAATGAATGCTTACCACATAGAGTCTCAGTTAAATTCTTGAGGTTTGGTTGTACAAATGAATGGATGGATGAATAAAACATAGGTCAAAGATAGGCAGGGCATAACGTAGCACACATTGAATTTTAAACTAATGTTGTCTCCTTAAGATGTTTTCAAGTTCTAAAGGCTGATAAAGAGAACTGTAGAAGGGAGAATGGAGATTCAGAGGCATACACACTTGGTTTTGCCTTGGGGAAGCATTGGGAATCCAGAGAAATGGTGCTCTGAACAGTCTGGACCAGAGTTCACATTGGATGCAGCTTAATAAATAAGATCTGCACAAGCATGCCTTTACAGTGACCTTTGGAGAGATAAATTAAAATCAAAAAGCTTTAAGGAATTACTTCAGATCAAAGAGCAGTAGGAAGTGGATGAAGACAGTTGGGTGAAGATTTGTGTTTTATACTCTGCTTCCTTTATTTCCAGGTTTGGGGTTTGGTCAGATTTCTATTTCCGGTATGGTAAGCTGTTGATTACACTCTAGAATACTAATGAAAATATACATTTGCAAGGGTATTCCTCATTTTCAGCCATTTCTAGAAGCATTTTTGCCATGATCCTGAAGAGTAGCAGAATGAATATGCTACCCCCAAATATGCCACTTGGGTATATTGATTATTTTGAGCTGTGGATGTTTGAAAAACAGCAGATGCAGGGAGAGGCTTTCTTCAAACTCCCTTTATCTGCCTAAAGACAGATTCTCCAAAAGGAAGTTGGCTGTTGTACATCTTCCCAGGAGTTTCATCAACCAGGAAAGATTGACTTGTCATGGAAAAGGAGACTAGAAGTTGACACCAGAAAAACTGTGTCATGAACTGTCATCTCCCATCTATTACTGTAAAGGCCCATTCATTTTTCTTAACAATCTTCCCCCCCCCACAACACACACCCTTTTCTACAAAGACGGTGGTTCATTCTGAGTTCTACGCTACCCTGGAGAGATACTCATTTTTCCCTGGATAGCTCCCATGTTTGCATGAAGCACACATGTTAATAAGCTTCTGTTTTTCTCATGTTAACCTTTTATTGGAGGGGTCTCAGCTAAAAACTCAGAAGGGTAGAAGGAAAATGATTTTCCCTCCCCTACAATTCCCTGAAGTTCTCTTATTTATTGGGCCCTCAAAGGTACAAAGAGACTTTTAGTAGCAGGTGGTTAGCAACTGCACAGGCTCACTTCATAAATATTTGTTGAATTGGTGAATGACTGTGCCTTATGTGTAATAATGGGATACTATTCAGAAGTTCCTGGGAGGTTGTCTTTTTCCTTCTGAGAGCACTGCATATCAGAATTGAGACATAACACGGCAGAGCTTAGAGGAGAGGGAGCCTCTCATCCACACCTGAAGTGACAGGGCCTGAGGAAAGTGACACAGGATGTAGATGTGTGTCTCTTTTACAAAAATGTGTGGGATTCAAATCCTAGATTTTATTTAAGCCTTTTAGAAATAAACATAAAGTTCATTATTCCAAGTCTTTTCTTTCACACAGGAAAACTGAGGCTCTGAAAAGCTTAGTGGTTGAATATCTGGAGACAGAATCTTATTTTTAAATGTACCAGGACATTCCCATATTAAAAGGACCACTCTTGTTTATTAACCTTCACTTTGCAGAAAGTAGCTTTTCAGAGAGCAAAACATTTCTCCCCTGAAATGAAACAAGTATCTCTGGCTAAAAAGAGAGAAAAGCATTTAATTCCATGCACATAATAAAACATTCACACCACTGCGTGATCCTTGTTAGTGCAGCTCTTTGAAAGGATGGCTCCAGATTTTTGCTGAGGATTGTCTTTAAAAACAAACAAAAATGAAACTAGTTTAGACTTTAAGACTTTCATATATAATAATTATCAAGACGATACTACGAGTGCTGACTTTTTAAAGGCAAAGGTTTTGACTTGAAATATCACTACAAAATTAAGGGTCAGTAGTTGTACAATGTAGATTGCAAAGGAGAAGTTAAAATATGAATATTATAAAAATATGTAGAAAATAGGGGCACCTGGGTGGCTCAGTCATTAAGCATCTGCCCTCGGCTCAGGTCATGATCCCAGGGTCCTGGGATGGAACCCCGCATCGGGCTCCCTGCTCTGCGGGAAGCCTGCTTCTCCCTCTCCCACTCCCCCTGCTCGTGTTCCCTCTCTCCCTGTGTCTCTCTCTGTCAAATAAATAAATAAGATCTTTAAAAAATATATGTAGAAAACAAATAGTGCGAAATGTCAGTTCTAAGTCTTTTCTAGTACGACGGACTCTGTAGTACCTCCCAGGGGAGCCCCTCACTGCTCCCTCTCTGGAGCGAGCACGCACAGCGGACTGGATCCCCAGGAGCTGCTGCACTTGGGGAGGAGACGGGCGCCACGATGTGGTGCAGGGGAGCTACTGCCGGCTATGGACACATCACCTCCTCTCTTCTTGGTCAGCCTCCCCTCTACCTCTGAAAAATCAGGGTGATACACAACCTCCTGGAGTTGTCTGCTAGGGTATGGGAATCCCAGCCTGCTCCTTCACACAGAAGTTCCTGGGGGGCCCAACACTTAAGAACCTCGCGAAGCTCCAAGTTCTGTGTGGCAAGCCACCAAGTTAAATCCCAGATCCTCCAGAGCTTTCCAGGGCAGGAGGCGGAGACTGAAGAACAGCCCTGCGCTAGGTGATGGTCCTGATCTTCTGGGCAGAGCTCACATTTTTATTTTTTTAAGGTGCATTTTCTCTAAAGCTAAATTCCAAAGTCCTTTCTGAGTGTTAGTGATGCCAGTGGTATTGCCCAGCTTGGTGACTGCATGATGCAGGCGTTATTCCATTACATACACTAATATTCCAAGAGACCGCTTCAGATCAGAGGGCAGAGAACAAAAGATTCGCCAGTTTCTCTGAGAGGGTTCATAAGATCCTCGTAAGCACATCTGTGCTCCTATGTGAAGGTCAGTCTCAAATCAAGTAATTATAATGTATGAACATATTTAGAAATCCTGTCATGTGATTGGATTTTCAAAGCATTTGGGTAGAAAGAAAAAAAGGAGATGTGAGATCCTAAAATACGAACCAGGGATCGTTGGAGGGAAACATTTCCTGTGGAACTGTTCCTGTCTGTCCTGCCACTGATTCAACCATGGGAAAGGCCTACGGCCCATATCCCTAAGACAGGAGAGCTGACGTCCATACAATACATACTAAGCGGTATTTATTCTAGGCACTGTGCTAGGAACTAAGGGTAAACAAGTGAATCAAATCAATCATCCTTACCTTCACAGAGCTTTCAGTCTAGTGTGGGAAAAGTAAAATGATTAAATGCTAAGATCGAAAAGTATGGACAGATATCAGAGGGCATAAAACAGGAAGGCAGGTGTCAGGTAAGACACCCTTGAGTCAGTTACCTAGGTGGAATTAACAAGGTGAAAGGCAGAGAGGAGAAAGAACAGAATGTGCAAAGGTCCTGAGGCAAAAGGAAGCCTGGAATTTTGGTCAGAGTTCATAAAGCATTGGTAATGGGGGTGGGGGGAGTAAGGTAGTGGGAGTGAAAGGGAGAGGTCAAATCAGGTAAGTCACTGTAGGATTTTAATCTTTCCAAATGGCACTAAAAAGTCACTGAAGGATTTTAACCTTATAGAGACATGATCTTGTCTTCAGTCACTTCAGGGGTACAGTAATAGGTGGTGTTACCACTTTCAGGGGGTGAGCTCCTAGTCATAGGGCCCTTTGAAAAATGGCTCAGCCAAGTCCTCGTCAGAATGGGGGTGTAGCTTAATTCTTTCTTATTTGCTTTAGGGGAAAGATGAGAAGATTGTTTTTAAAACTAAGTCCTTCATCTTCCATTTATACTAAAGAACACTTTTCTAAATGTAAGAAAAAGTTGCTGATCTTTAACTACAATAACATAGATTTATAAAAGTAAAGTGATACTACAGTCTATAATTTCTATAGTTATTCTGGGCAGTAAGATCCGAGAAATGTAGATTTGTCATTCATCTTCTTGTTTATGATGCACAATCTTCCTTTTTATAAACATTTTTTTAGGGGCGCCTGGGTGGCTCAGTCGGTTAAGCATCTGCCTTCAGCTCAGGTCATGATCCCAGGGTCCTGGGATTGAGCCCCGCATCGGGCTCCCTGCTCAGCAGGAAGACTCCTTCTCCCTCTCCCACTCCCCCGCTTGTGTTCCCTCTCTTGCTGTCTCTCTGTCAAAAAATAAATAAAATCTTAAAAAAATATATATTTTTAAGATTTATTTATTTCAGAGATGGAGGGAGAGAGAGAGAGAGTGCAAGCGCACTTAGGGGGAGGGACAAGGAGAACCTAAAGCTGACTCTGCACTGAGCCTGATACAGGGCTCAATCTCAAGACTCTGAGATCACCACCCAAGCTGAAACCAAGAGTCAGATGCCCACCCAACTGTGCCACCCAGACACCCCTGATGCATAATAATTCTTAAAAGCATTATGTGACTCAAACTCCTAGAAATTATTGTCTGAATGTGCCCTTGCCCTACTATTATTTCACCAAACTTGTAGAACTGGCCTGATTTGCTTACTGCAAATAAAACTTTATTCTGCTATGGCATTTTTTGGGACAATCCCTAAATTATCCTCCACTGTTATATTTAAAAGCACTTGAGAAAATAGCCTGCCATTTATGGGAAACTGGTCCCCAACCAGAGGGTGGGCTGAAACCAGTGTTAGCATGGATAAGCTGATTTAAATTCCTTCTAGACTCTTATTTGACTTGTAAACTTGGACACATCTGTTTGCTTGTTTGTTTTTAAACATCTCTGCATCTACAACTCTTCGCTGAAAAAATGGGTACAATTTTTTGTACCCATTTCACTCCCACTACCTTACTCCCCCCACCCCTCTTTGGGGCTTTGTGATAATTGACCAAAAATACAGATAAAGTGCCTTGCATGGAGCTTCCTATGTAGAGCTACACAATTTTATAAAGTTATTATTTGCTGTTCCTTTAGGGGAATACGAAGCACATACCTTTTTTTTATTTTTATTTTTTTAGGATTTTTTTTATTTGTTTGACAGACAGAGAGAGCACAAGCAGGGGAGTGGCAGGCAGAAGGAGAGGAAGAAGAAGGCTTCCCAAGGAGCAGGGAGCCCGATGTGGGACTCAATCCCAGGACCCCGGGATCATGACCTGAGCCAAAGGCAGTCGCTTAACCAACTGAGCCACCCACGCGTCCCTGAAGCACATACCTTTAATGAAGATTTGCTGTGAATTTAGGTAGGGAAGCAGATTTTTGGATGGCTCAATGATTCTTTTAAGAAGATAGGACATCTGTACATTCAGTTTTGTTGTATTTTAAATCTAATGCTTTATCAAATATTGACTGAAGTACTCTGTCTCTTCCTAGAATCCTTTCATTTTATTCTGGACTTGTCCCTGCATTACATTCAAAGTCTGAAGATGACGGTTCCTTATATGCACCTATTCAGGTGGCAAGTGTTTTCTTTTTCTTTCTTTTTTTTTTTCCTTCTGTCCTCTACTGACACCTCATGGATTTCCTACGTCAGAACTTTGAAAAAAGAAATCTGTTTGAAATTTTGAAACGCGAGCGCTTAATAGTAGCAGTCATGTTTAAAAAATTTGAAAAAAGAGAAGGATTTTATTTCCTAAATATAGAAGGGAAAATTGTTTCAATTATTTGAGTGACGACTACTCTGCTTTTACGTTCGTTTCATTTTCTGGTGATAAAGATGTTGGGCCAAGAAGACTGCAACCAGTGAAGTGTAAGACTCCCTTGTAAGAAGGCTGCGCTCCGAATGCGGGGGTGGGGTGGGGTGGGGTGGGGGGAGCTGTTGGCACTGGAAGCCCTTTCAGATCCAGAAGGAGATTCCCGCTCCCTTTCCTTTCCTTACCACAACCCGTCCTGTAATTAGCGGAGCAAGTCAATCTGAGCTAGGCAAATCACTGGCTTTTCACGAAATAATTATATTTCTGTTGCTCTCGGACGTGTGCACCTCTAAGCCTGAAAAACAGAGAGAGAGAGAGAGAGATGTTTTTCTTTTTCGTGACCGGGGGCAGGGAGAGAAAAGGGGAAGCGACGGGGGTACACGTAGGGAGCGAGACCAGGACAAGGTGGAGAGAGGAAAGGATTCCGTGGGAGCGTGGGAACACTGAGTCCCGCACGGGCAGTTTAAGCACGCAGACACAATGCCCCGTACAGTACGCGATTTGATAACCCTAAGAAGGGGAACAAAACGAGGCTTTTCTCAACTTTCTGTACCCTCCACAGAGCTCCACAGTGTGTCCCGGCCTCCGCAGCTCCCGGGCCCGGCCGGTAGCTCCCCCACCCCCGCGGGGCCCAGCTTCCCTTCCCGACCCCGAGCCGGCGGCGCCTCCCCGCGTGCCCAGCACACCCCGCGTCCCCTCGTAGGAGCCTGCGGGGGAAAGGGCGCGACGCGTGGGTCGCGCCGGCCCCTTCGCTGGAGGGACGCCCGACGCTGCCTCCGGGGCGGGGACAGCTCCGGCCACCTTGCGCGATTCCGCCCAGAGCTGGCTGGTTCCGGGGGTGGGGGGTCCGGGCGCGCGGCGCTGGCGAGAGGGGAGCGCGGCCCCGCGTCGCCCGCGGGCTCGGGCAGGTGCGCGGCGCGTCGG